>NC_056748.1:870823376-871088376 GCF_019279795.1 Protopterus annectens
CTCTGCTTGACTATATGACAAGTTTATTCCAGAGCATGGGCAGTCTCTGGCTTATGAACTTGCCCCTCCAGCATGTTCTGTTGATTGTGGTAATGAGGTTGAGGTCTCTGGAGCATGTGAGTTGGAGGGATTGGGATTTCTTTTGATGTAGCATTTCTAACAGAGCTGGGTCAGGCATGGCTTTGTAAGTCAAGCAGAGATCGCCTCTTAGTAGATGATATGAGACAGAGAATAGCTGGAGTTTTTTGAGTCTGTCCATGTAAGACATATGTTTAAGGCCTAGGATCCTCTTTGTAAGGTACTTTTGTGGCCTTTCCAGCAGTTGCAGGTGTCTAGTGAGGTACATGCCAAATAGGTCATTATACTTTATGACTAGTCTAATGAGGGAAGAGTAAAGAGAAATGATGACCTCTTTTTTTCTGAATGCAAAACCCTTGGTAATGAGATGTGCAGCACAGAAGGACTTTCTGACCAGAGTGGCAATGTGGTGGTCAAAGGAGAGGTTGCTGTCAATCTGTGTTCCCAGATCTCTTATAATGCCCTCTGTGTTCAGTGGGCTCCCATCAATGTGGTAATTAGTCGGAACTAAGTTTTTCCCAAAGGGGATGACGACACATTTTTTGGCATTAAGCTTAAGGCCATGGTTTCGACACCAGTCATTGGTCTCAGTGAGGCCTTTCTGTAGGATGTCTGCATCACTTGGGGAGTTAATAATGGCTCCCAACTTGCAGTCATCTGTGAACTTGGTCAGCCAGAGTCCCTCTGTGTTGGCCTGGACTTCTGAAAAGTAGATGCCAAACAGGAGAGGACCCATGACCGATCCTTGTGGGGCTCCACTCATGACTGGTTGGCCGTCTGACTTGGAGTCCATTACTTTCACACAGTGGGTTCTATCTGTGAGCCAATTTGCAACCCACCTAACGATATAGGGGTTGATGCCTAGTTTGGTGAGTTCATCAGTAATTCGTAAGTGAGGAATGGTATCAAAGGACTTGGCCAGATCGAGGTAGGTTGTATGAACTGCCTTACCTTCATCCACAGCTCTAATGAATGACTGACTCAAAGAAGTCAACCAGGTTGAGCAGGCATGCTCTACCTTTCACAAAACCAAACTGCTTGGGATCTAGAGTTTGGGGATTCCCTATATCCTTGTTAATTATGTTCATGATTATCTGCTGCTTAGCCTTACATATCAGACATGTCAGGCTAATGGGACGATAATTTCCAAGGTCTGTAGTCACTCCTCCTTTAAGTGGAGGGATGACTGTAGCAGTGCGCCATTCGGTAGGGACAAAGCCTGAGGTCAGGCTGTGAGTGAACAGAGTACACAGATGTGGTGCCAGTTCACTTTGTAATTCATGTAGAACACAGCCAAGGATATTGTCAGGTCCCATGGAAGCTGTATTCTTGGCCTTGGACAATGCAGCTTTAACCTGTACTGCAGTAATGCTGGGTGCCAGGCATTCTTCTGGTATTGAGATTGGTCCTTTGGGGGGAGGGGTAAAGTTGGCACTGAATCTGTTGGCCAATATATTGGCAATATCTTTTGGCTCAGTAAAGGAGGTACCATTGTGCAGTAACTCAGAGAAAATCTGGGTATTGTCATGGAGATTCTTGATATAACTATAGAAAGCTTTGTGGTTGTTTTTAGTGTCTGCCGCAATTCTGCCTTCATAGCTGGCTTTGGATGTTTTGATGAGGGATCTCAACTTATTGTTGTGGCTGATAAGGGTAATTTTCCAGTCTTGGGACTTCACCTTTTTCTGCAACAGTTTCTTCCTTCTGCTGTAGAGTTTATTAATGGCAGGGTACCACAAGATTGGCTTGCTTTTTTTGGAGTAGAGAGTCTTGGTTCTGTTGGGCATGGCTAGTTCCATGCAGTACGTGTTCGTACACTGCATTGGTGTATGATTTGGCAGTCATGCATCTATTTTCCATTGGAATGGGTGCTATGAAGTTAGCCACCTCTGTTTTTAGGAGTCCAAAGTCAGCTTTCAAGAAGTTTTCCATGGTGAATACCTTTGTGTGGGGTGTGGGTGAGATCTGGATTTCCATGGTGGTTAGTTTGTGGTCAGATCTAACCAGGGAGGAACTAACTTTTGGTGTAGAGCAACGGTTGCCCGTGTTAGTAATAACCAGGTCAAGGATGTTGCTTCCTCTAGTGGGGGTAAGAATGAGCTGGTCCAGGGCATTGGAACTGATGAATTCCAGGAAGTGGTGGGCCAGTGCATTGGTGCATGAGTAGTTTTCCCAGTTGATGGAGGGGTAGTTGAAGTCACCTAGTGTGAAGATAGGTGAAGGCTGCCAGCCTAGCCAGATACAATTTTTGTAGATAATTCTGTCATTTGTAAATATTAATATAAGCCACAGGCTTGTTCTCTTAAATGGAAGAAAAGTATGTTAAATGTGGAACTGCAAAAATTTAACAACAGTGCACTCTGCTGTAACAAAGCTGATAACTCAATTCTCTGATGTCAAAACACAGAGCCAAGATGTCTAGATAAAGGCAATCTGCCTATTGTTTTGAGGCCAGAGTTAATGGCTAGAATTTGCATGTATAATTTCTTGTATTGCTCTGGCTTCCTGACCAGCTGCAAGATCAAAAGGGGTATTAACCTCTGAGTTCTGTTAGCCTGGGAGCCAGAAAGAAATGATGTAATCTGAAATGAATCAGTGGTACTGTGTTATCAATTTAAGGACAGAAAGAATGAGAGCATTTGAGCATTTGTCTTGAGAACATCTAACTTGTCACCACTCTGCCTGTGTCTGTATGTAAGTAGGATCATAGACTTTAGTGTTTCTCTTAGAAATAGCTAGGAAACAGGACGATAAGACCAAGTGTTTTTCTGTGTTGATGTCGGAACTATTCTACTGTATTATTTTAAGCATTTTCCTGTGATCTCTGAACTCTTGACTAGCACTGTGTAGTAAGAAGTATTGTCTTGTGATGTTATTTATTATTAAATATTTTTAAACCTTTTAACTGTGACTGTTTTGTGTAGAGATAATTTAAGCTCTAGAGTACATTGCATGTACATAGTGATACTGTACAAGTCACTCCAAATAACCCTTGACTGTTCAGTTGCACTTATCATTTGGATAATAATATTGCACAGTAGAATTGGACACCCTTTGATAAGGGCCTTTTTAGTAGATTATAAATATTAGTGGGTGGTGGCAGCGATTTTTACCTTATAGTCTGGGTGAAAGGGGCACATCTGGAGATCCTCTGCCAGCCTTCCCCAGGAATGTCTGTGTGGTTGTATATAACTCTTATCTCAAAGTGTGTGGGTGTCAGCTACTTGGGCAGGGACACAAAGGACTGGTTGGACAGAGAGGGTGCTGGATGTTTCAGCTTGCCCACTAGGCTGAGATCAGGACCCTATAGCTGTGTCAGTGTGGAGTCTTATTGGAGACCTGGAGAGAAAGAGAGAAACCAGCCCTAGACTGACTCTGATCTCTGTGTGCTCTTAACGGAAATTGTACATTACTGTGTATATGGACACCCCTTACTGGTGTTAGTGGTGATGATTGAGGCTCCTTAGTTGCTGGGCCAGTGCACGGGCATCACATATTAATTGTTTGACTGTGGTGGGATATCCACACCACATATTAATTGGTTGGCAAATACTAATTGGCTTGTAGTGGTGTGGATAGTGAATTCCCATAGCTTGTGTACAGTGACCACTGAATGTGTTTTTGTACTCTAAATCAGCTACGCAGTGAATACTCAGAGTTCAGATCACAATTGTTTTATTTATTTTGTTAGCTTAGTCAGGAAGAGCAGGCAGCATGTCAGCAGAGGAGTACGGAAAGCTGACAAGGAGCCAGCTGACTGAGACATACCAGGCTAGAGACTGTTGCATGGAAACCTGACTAAGGCAGACCTGATTGCGGGCTTGGTCATGGCTGCATCAGAAAACAGCAACCAGGAGGACGATCAGACTGGCAGTGGAGATGTACCACACTCAGAGCATGGACAGCTCAATCTTTCTGCCGAGGACTTAAAAAATCCATCTGGAGTCAAAGAGACTTAAGTTGGAGGCCAGACGTTTGGAAATAGAAGCAGCTGAGAGACTGAGGCGTCTAGAGAGTGAGGACAATGAGAAACTGCGATGTTTGCAGGCTGAGGAGAATGAGAAACTGCTACGCCTGGAAGCTAAGGAAAAGGACAGGCAGAGACAGCATGAAAAAGAGATACTGAGTCTTCACCAGAGTCATGGAGGTAATGGGGAAGGGAGTAACTGGACCCCAGAACCACAAAAGGTCAGTGAATTTCTTCCGCAGTTTACAGAAGGGGATAATTTTGATAGTTTCATTCACATGTTTGAGAGGGTATGTAAACAGTATGATGTTGACCAAAGGCTCTGGGTACAGTTCCTGACCCCCTTACTCCATGGTAAAGCTGTAACTGTGTCTAAACTTGCTGATTGTGGATATTTTGATTATACTGCTGTTAAGAATCACTTGTTAGAATGTTTTAAGCTAACACCTGAAACTTATAGGAAAAAGTTTTGTGAGCATAGACGCAAGGCAGATGAAAGTGTATATGAATATGTTTCTGAACTGAGGACTTATTTTCATAGGTGGGTGAGTGGATGTCAGCTCACCACTTTTGAAGGGCTGGCAGACCTTTTGATGAGGGAACAAGCCGTTAGCACTTTGCCTGAAGACATGATGATCTGGTTAGCTGATAGACAATGTGCTACTTCAGATGTGTTGGGGAAGAAGGGAGACCTATATCTAGTAAGCATGGCATCCCTGCACAGGAAAGGGACCCCCAGTACTGCTCATGGGTCTAAAGGAACCCATGGTGGGCAGCACAGACTGCCCCAACACAATCTGCCAGTAACAGGGGAAGCCACTAATCCAGGTATATGTCCAGGACCTAGGGTTAAATGTTTTGAATGCAGCCAGTGGGGCCATGTGGCATACAGATGTCCATGGAGGCAGGGTAAGGAACAAAAGCTGAGAGAGCCATTAAGTGGAAAAGACAAAATGCCAATAGGAGGTTGTCTTGAGACAACCAGGGTACCAAACTACCATCCTGCAGATATGCTGATAGGGAAAGATTTGGATGAGGCAGTACCATGTGTTAATGCAGTTACATGCAGTCAGGCTTTGAGACAAGCATGCGGATCTGGTAGCCTGGGGGAGACCCAGACAGACTGCATACTTGCCACCAGGACTGGTGAAGTGGTTACTTCAAGGAAGAAGCTAGGCTGTAGCAGTGGGACTGAAAGTGAGCCACAGCTGCTTGTGGGTACTGATGTTCCCTTGGACAGAGTGACTGCAAAGGTAGAGGTGAGTAGTAGTACCCAGGCTGACAGTGAGGTACCACTGTCAGAGGATGCCAGACGTCCTGTAGAAGGGGAGCTGGGAAAGGTTACAAAGAGAGAGTTGAGACAGGCTCAGCTCTCAGACCCTACATTGCAATGCCTGAGAGAGGTAGCTAATGAGAGACCTGATTCTCAATGGAAGGGGGAATCTGTATACTGGGACAAAGGGTTACTATATAGAGAGTGGGCTCCTGAGGGAGGGCTACATGGTGAGAGAGTACATCAGTTAGTAGTGCCTAGAGCCTACCATCTGGCGCTTCTAACCATAGCTCATGACATTCCCTTTGCAGGCCATATGGGCATAAAACATACAAAAATACATATTATGCAGAACTTCTATTGGCCTGGAATTTCCAGAGATGTAATGGGGTACTGCAGGACCTGTGAGCACTGCCAAAAGGTAGGCAAGGCAGGAGATAAGGAGACAGCTCCCTTGATGCCTTTGCCTGTGATTGAGGAGCCATTTCAGAGGGTAGCTATGGATATTGTGGGGCCTCTGAGTACCCCAAGTTCCACAGGGAAAAAGTATATCCTAGTGGTAGTAGATTATGCTACAAGATACCCTGTGGCAGTGGCTTTGTCCTCCATTGAGGCAGAAAAGGTGGCAAATACTTTGATGGAGATTTTCAGCATGGTAGGTTCCCCAAAAGAAATACTGACTCACAGAGGTTCCAATTTCAAGTCAGACCTGCTGGCTTGTCTGTGGAAGTATTGTGGGGTAAAGCACTTGGAGACCACCCCCCTACCATCCCCAGACTAATGGTCTTGTTGAAAGGTTAAACTCTACAATCAAGTCCATGCTACTGGCATTTGCAGACCAGTTTAAGAGGGAGTGGGACAAATATTTGCCCCATCTGTTGTTTGCGTACAGAGAGGTTCCCCAGAAATCCACAGGTTTTTCACCCTTTGAGTTGCTATATGATCATAGGGTGAGAGGACCTCTAGATTTCATTCGTGATGAGTGGGAAGGTGAGTGTGAATGTCATAAGGAGTCTGTTGTGGCATATATCCTAAACCTCAGGACAAGGCTCAGGGAACTCATTGGCTTGGCTCAGGAGAACCTGGCAAAAGCCCAACAACAGAAAAAGGTATGGTATGACAGGAATGCTCGAGCTAGAGAGTATGCTGTAGGGCAGCATGTAATTGTTCTCATTCCTCTCAGACACTACAAGCTGCAAGCAGCTTGGGAGGGGCCCTACAAAGTGGTAAGAAAGTTAAATAACGTTAACTACATGGTAGAACTGCTAGGCAGGAGGCAGGAGCACAAATTGTACCATGTTAACATGATGAAACCGTACCATGATAGGGAGGCCCTTGTGCTGAGCATTTGCAGTGGATTGCAGGAGGAGTCTGAGGGAGATCTGGTGACTGATCTCCACAGTGAGGTTCGGACTGACACCTCAGTGGAAGGGGTAGCAATGTCCCAGCAGCTATCTCCTACCCAGGTTCGAGAAATCCGAGCAGTGTTACAGGAGTTTGAGGACATGTTCACTGGGAAATCAGGGTGCACCCACCTGGTGCAGCACCAGGTGGATACAGGACCCCAAAGGCCTATTAGTCAGGCCCCTTATAGGGTGCTTGAGAGAGTCAAACAGACTCTGAGGGAGGAGATGCAGGAAATGTTGGAACTAGGGGTAATTCAAGAGTCCAACAGTCCCTCGGCCTCCCCAGTGGTGCTGGTGCCAAAGAAGGATGGCAGCACCAGGTTATGTGTGGACTACAGAAAATTAAATAGTCACACAAAGTCAGATGCTTACCCCATGCATAGGACAGATGAGGCCCTAGAGCAGCTGGGTGGAGCTAAGTATTTTACAACTATTGATCTTACCAAGGTTTATTGGCAGGTGCCCTTGACTCCCATTGCTAGAGAGAAGTCAGCCTTTGTGACTCCTTTTGGCTTGTATGAGTTTACAAAGATGCCCTTTGAAATGAAAAATGCCCCAGCGACTTTCTAGAGGCTGGTAGATCACATCCAAGCAGGATAAGGAGGGTTTGCCCTTGCTTATCTAGATGATATTGCCATCTACAGCCATTCCTGGCAAGAGTACCTTCAACATGTCAGGGAGGTGTTGGGCAGACTACAGAGGGCAGGTTTGGCCATTAAGCACAGCAAATGTCAGGTGGGTATGGGCAGAGGTTTCCTACCTAAGACATAGAGTGGGAAGTGGTAAGATCAGGCCAGAACCTGCCAAAGTGGAAGCCATTCAGGCATGACCTGCACCTGTTACCAAAAAGCAGGTGAGACTGTTCTTAGGGACAGCAGGGTACTACAGAATGTTTTTCCCCGGTTATAGTACCATAGCTGCTCCCCTCACAGACCAGACAAGGAAGAACAGGCCAGATAAGGTAGTGTAGATCCCAGCATGTGAGCAGGCATTCCAGAAGCTTAAAGAAGCTTTGGGAAGACCCCCTGTGTTAGCCAGTCCAGATTACAGCAAATAATTTGTTGTGCAGGTGGATGCTTCAGACCATGGGGTGGAGGCTGTACTTAGCCAGATTTCTTTAGAGGGACAAAAGCACCCAGTGGTTTATCTCAGTTGTAGGCTTCAACCCAGGGAGGAATTCTATGCAGCTGTAGAAAAGGGATGTCTAGCCATAGTGTGGGCACTGCAGAATTGTGACCCTTATCGTATGGAAGAAAATTCACTGTAGTTACAGATCACAATCCCCCAACATGGTTAAACAGAGCCTGCCAGCAAAATGCCAAGCTGCTAAGAGAGAGCCTAGGGTTGCAAGCATATGATATGTGAGTGCAGCAGCACAGTGGGATTAGCAATGCCAATGCAAATGGGGTCTCAAGACAGTGAATGGATTAAGGTATAATCAGATAGACTTAACCCTATCAAGCAACGTTTCTCAAGAGTCACTTGAAAAACTAGCTTGAGTTCTCCAGGGGGGAGATGTGTGAAGATAGGTGAAGGCTGCCAGCCTAGCCAGATAAAATTTTGTAGATAATTCTGTCATTTGTAAACAAATACTATAATCCACAGGCTTGTTCTCTTAAATGGAAGAAAATGCTGTTAGATGTGAAACTGCAAAAATGTAACAGCAGTGCACTCTGCTGTAAAAAAAGCTGATAACTCAATTCTTTGATGTCAAAACTCGGAGTCGAGATGTCTAGATAAAGGCATTCTGCCTATTGTTTTGTGGCCAGAGTTAATGGCTAGAATTTGCATGTATAATTTCTTTTATTGCTCTGGCTTCCTGACCAGCTGCAAGATCAAAAGAGCTATTAACCTCTGAGTTCTGTTAGCCTGGGAACCAGAAAGACATAATGTAATCTGAAATGAATCAGTGGTACTGTGTTATCAATTTAAGGACAGAAAGAATAAGAGCATTTGAGCATTTGTCTTGAGAATATCCAACACATCACCACTTTGCCTGTGTCTGTATGTAAGTAGGATCTTAGACTTTAGTGTTTCTCTTAGAAATAGCTAGGAAATAGGAAGATTAGACTAAGTGTTTTTCTGTGTTGTCAGAACTATTCTACTGTAGTATTTTAAGCATTTTCCTGTGACCTCTGACCTCTTGACTAGCAGTGTGTAGTAAGAATTATTATCTTGTGTTTTTATTATTTATTATTAAATATTTTTAAACCTTTCAAATGTGGCTGTTTTGTGTATAGATGATTTAAGCTCTAGAGTACTTGCATGTACATAGTGATACTGTCCAAGTCACTCCAAATAAGCCTTGATTGTTCAGTTGTACTTACCATTTGGATAATAATATTGCACAGTAGAATTGGACACACTTTGATATGGGTCTTTTTAGTAGCTGATAAATATTAGTGGGTGGTGGCAGTGATTTCTACCTTATAGTCTGGGTAAAAAGGGGCACAGCTGGAGAACCTGTGCCAGCCTTCCCCAGGAGTGTCTGTGTGGTTGTGTATAACTCTTATCTCAAAGTGTGTGGGTGTCAGCTACTTGGGCAGGGACATGAAGCACTGGTTGGACAGAGAGGGTGCTGGAGATTTAGCTTGCCCACTAGGCTGAGATCTGGACCCTATAGCTGTGCCACTGGAGAGTCTTATTGGGGACCTGGAGAGAAAGAGAGAAACCAGTCACAGACTGACTGTGATCTCTATGTGCTTTTAAGGGAAAATCGTCTTTACTGTGTGTGTATTTATTATCCTTTCCCTATATGGATGCCCCTCACTGGTGTTAGTGGTGAGGATTGAGGCTCCTTAATTGCTGGGCCAGTGCATGGGCATCACACCTAGTATGAGAGTGTTGGGTTGGATCTTAATAGTTTCCAGCGTGCTTAGGAAAGTGGAGTGAGAGTCTTGGGACATGGTTGGGGACCTATAGCAGGCTATGACCTGAATCGCCATCTTACCCAATGTTAGTTGTACCTGGAGTATCTCAGATGCATTATGCTGGGCCACTAGTCTGGAGCTGTGCATATCCTTTATGAATATGGAGCCACCACCTCCTTTGGAACTTCGGTCCATGTTCTGGGGCCTAAAGGTGTGGAATGAGTTATAGCCTGGTAGCGCAGGGGTGCTTTCTGCTGTTTTAAACCAGGTCTCCGTTACAGCACAAATTCGATGTTCTCCATTTTGAGGAGTGACTCAAGTGAGTGCATCTTGAGATTCAGACTTCTAGCATTGAGCAGCATGACCCACAGATTGCATTTATTTATAACTGTTATTGTGGTAATTTGGTCTTTGGAACACCGCATAAAAACACAGAAAGGTCTAGGGAACTCAGAAACTTACAAAACAGTCCTGGATACAGCAAATCTGTATCTGGACTACTCTAGTAACAGGAAAGGTGGAAAACAAGGTTAGAATTTTTTTTTTTTTATTTGTTTTTTTTTTTCAGAAAAAACAGCTAACTTGTAGATGGAATACCGCAAAAAAGGTTTAAAACCGTGCAGGTGAAGCTCTGGATGCTGCAGACTTGTATTTAGACTATGCTACTCATTTTTAAGGTTAAGAACTCAGTAAGAAAAAAATGAAGCACAGATTAATCACTTATAATCAAAGGAATAGCACTTGCAGTATAAAAAAATACAGTTAAACAGCAACGAAATGCAGCAAAATGCAGTTAAACAATAATGAATTGCAGTAGATAGCAATGAAATATAGTTAATCAGTAGATTGTTTTGAAACAATAGCTCACAAATCACAATAGTAACAGACATCACTAATAAAGCAGCGATTCAGTAGAATACAGTCATCAATTTAGTGAGGCTACCAACAAGCAGTAATAATTATGACAAACAGCAAACTGAAGTAGAAAGAAGTACATTTTTTTTTTTTTTTTAGTAGAAAGTGAAGAGACAGAAGATAATGAGATAATTCAGGGTTCATTCAGAAGCTAAAGGGGTGGGCCTTTACTATGTTTTCACTATAAACAGTAGAATGAGCTGATGTAATGTGACTAGGGGCAGTGTCCAGTATCAACTTTATACCAGAGGTTGGCAACTCAAAGCCACCAAGATTTAAGGCCACCACCACAACAACTGTGCGGGTGAGTGGGAAAAACAGTTGTACAGATTACAGAGATTTGTAGTAAAACAGAAGTGCAGAAGACAATTGAAAATAAACACATGCAAATTCACATTTTTCATTCATTCCGTGTTGTTAATATGGGGCTTACACTAAAAAGTTTCAGAATATCAAACAATTACTGTGCTTGAAAATTTTCAGTAAATTGCCTTGATTTTCCACTGTCCTGAAAAATGTATACATCTTTTTATTTACAGGATATGCCTATAGTTGTCAATGTTTGTAATGTAGTAGGAAGCTGTGACTGGAACCCTAAAATTTTCTTTAAAGTATATGAGTGCACAATACTTATTGCATTTATTTTCCATGATAAGATGCTTAGCAGCTAAGTATCTGACAACTTAAAAACAAAACAATAATGTATATATTATAACAAGTCAAAGTAAAGTGCATAGTAAATTGTTAATTAAATAATTACATTAAATTAAATGTACAAAGGAAGCCAGATGTCAAAATAAGTCCTCAGCAAAATGTGCACTTCCTCATGTTATAACAATGGAAGTGACTTGGGAGCTGGGCACCAAAGTTCCTTTAAATATGGAGTACCCAGTTTGTAAAGAAATTAAAAAGTAAGCATAATAATCTCACAAAGCAATCTTACAGCTACTAGCATTCAGGGCAGACTGCACAGCACAGGTGTTACAGCTCAAATAGGAAACAGTATAGAAAAAAACATACCTGCAGAATTCTGTACCTGACATGGTTGTTCCATGTCCCATCCTTAAGCCTGCAATAAAAGGCGTTGCTGTAGTCCAAGAGATATAACAGTAGTGCAAGGACCACTCTTACTCAAGCCATAAATGTAATCAAATTTTAGATCCAGGCAATATTTTTCAAATGACATAATGATGACTTCACAGTTACTGATACCTTGTGTTTAGAGTCAGCATATTGTTAAGAATCACCTCCTAGGTCATGGAGATGTGACACAAATTCCAGTCTGTCCTCCCTTTATGTAAGGGTGAAAATGTGGGGATGGTGTGAAGAACATTTGATAGTTGCATGAGATAGCATGAACTCAGCATTATTCTGGCCTTGTACCACTCACAGAAAGATACTATCTAGGCAGTCGTTAAGAGTCATAAAGTCTGATACCAACTCCTGTATAAAGGAGAGGTATATATGGATATCAGTATAAGACTGGCAATGAATCTGTCCTGTATGATCACTCTGAAATACAGCGTATACACTGAAAAAGAAAGGTGACAATATTGAGCCCTGTGGCATTCTGCATGCCAGCTATTGGCTAGGAACCCCATGCTGTATATGGCATGCCAAACTCCTGTTAACGAGGGCTGGAAGATTTAACTCTTAATACCTACTACTGTGAATGAAAGGAGAGGTAATTGGTGGGCCATTCAAAGGTAATGCTAGACAAACCACAGAAGGACCTTAGTCTCTGACTCAGCATACCAATGTGTACAGTGTCAAAACCCTCCAAGAGCTCAAGTGAGGAATGGTGAATATATCTGCTGACCTCTGTTATGATTCGTAACATAAATAAGATGAAACTCAGTGTGGTGCTTAGATGCAAAGCCAGGATAGCATACATGAAAGAGGTGCTAGTATTGCACAGTATAATAATTATGAAATTTCCAATCAGATTTAACAAACATTATTTTTCACTCAATATAGCTATCATATCCTAAAGTGATGTTAGGCTGATCAAAAAATGCCATAAAGTATGGCAAAGCACAAAATGTGCACCTTTACTTATTGAAATAAGATATCTTTCTATGTGATTTGTTTGAAATTAAAAATAAGATGAACATCTCTAAACAGTATCTCTGAAATGGTATGAGAAACAGCTTCAGACTGTTGTCAGATGTCATGTTTTTCAAAATAATTGTCTGCCTTTTTGATGTGTGTTAGATTCTCCTACATAACATCACATTCTGATGACATCTCAAAACAACATGAATCATTTTACTGGAAGCAGCACACCTGTAATGCATATGATGTTTTTTTCATGTTGTTGCATGCTAGATGATTACATGGTATATTTTGCACTTCATACCACATAAAAATATAGTTAACCCAGCAAGAGCTTTTTTTTTCTGAAGACTGCAATTACATTTAATCAAATACATTAGTGCATTAGAAATGGCTAAACAAATAAGTTTAAAAGCATCTAAAAAGTTACATTAGGATTAAAGTGCAAACTTTGAATTTATTTTCTATCTTGCTGTCATACCAACATGCAAACCAAGGAAGATGTAAGAAAGCTCATCCATGCTGTTAGGTTTCCTTTTGCAATTTAATATCCTTCAATAGTTCTTGTTTTTGGCATTCTAATGTGTGGACTACTTTTTTGCTGCTGTTTCACCATTTGATTATGTGCATTTTTGATGCTAACAAATGGAATATACAAGGAAAAAAATAAAAAAAAAATATATATATATATATTTATATATATATATATATATATATATATATATATATATATATATATATATATATATATATATATATATATAATGTGTGTGTTTGTGTATAAATGTCAGATATTTGAAAGGCAATTTTTTCATCAATGTGTTGGCAGTGTTTTCTGGGGTGGAATTTGCTTGAACAGAGTTTTTGTCAAGTGGTAGTGAAGTTGAAAGGAGGACGTGTGAAAATAAAGGGGACTGGGGTGCATATGCAAGTGTTCATGGGTTAAGGTTAGTATAAGACTAGCTAAGGGGATAGTTTTAGTGTTCTGTGTGTGTCTGTGATACTGCATTTTGTGTGTCTGAGTTTTTTGTGAGGTAATGTGTAGGATTAGGGTTAGGGGGAGGGGTATTGTTAGCTTTTGGGGTTAGCAGACTAGAGTGAGGTGTTACAAGGAATGAAGCCTTCCTACCCCTCCTTATTCATATCTGTTAATCCTAACCTTAATCTTGCCCCTAACTTTTACCCTAATCCCATACCTTACCTATAAGAAAAACTTTTCTCTAACAGTAATAGTCTTCAGATAAATATTGAATGCAGATATTGTTTGAGTCTGGCTTAAGTGACTGCGAACAGAAAGGGTTTGTTTCCATTTGGAATCATTTGTTTGCTCAATTTTTCTTTTTTTTCTTATTAGGGTGATTTCAGTGTTTTGCATTGCCAACGTTTCTTACTATGCTTTTGTCATCGCCAAAATGTCCTGTATATTTGTGTTTTTGTATGAGAATTGAATTTGTATGTTTAGTACATCAATGATGTATGGTCTAGGCAAAAAGCTAGAGCAGCGCTTTCCTATACGTGTTATATGTTGACTACTGATAGAAGTTTATGGCATATGCCTGCTGTGACACCCGTGCACTGGCCCAGTAATCAAGTCAATCCTCACCACTAACACCAGTGAACGGCATCCACATTGGGAAGGATAACAAATACACACACAGTAAAGTACAATTTCCCTTAAGAGAACACAGAGATCAGTCAGTCTGGAGCTGGTTTCTCCCTTTCTCTCCAGATCCCCAATAAGACTCCCCACTGGTGCAGCTATAGGGTCCAGATCTCAGCCTAGTGGTCAAGCTAAAACCTCCAACACCCACTCAGTCCAGCCAGTGCTTCGTACCCCTGACCAAATAGCTAACACACACACACACACACACACACACACACACACACACACACACACACACACACACTTTAAGATTTGATTAAGATACAAGCACATAGACACTCCTGGGGAAGACTGGCAGAGGTTCTCCAGCTGTGCCCCCATTCTGCCAGGCTATAAGGTAGTAATCACTGCCACCAACCACTAATATCAGCTACTAAAAAGGCCCTTACCAATGGGTGTCCATTTATTACTGTGCAATATTATTATCCAAATAGTGTGACCCAGGGCTAAAACTGTTGGAGTGGCTTGGTCAGTATCACTATATACATGCCATGTACTCTAGAGCTTAAATTATCTCTACACAAAGCAGCCACAGTTGAAAGGTTTTAAAATTATTTAATAATAGATAATAAAAACACAAGACAATACTTATTACTACACAGTGCTAATCAAGAGTTCAGAGGTCACAGGAAAATGCTTAAAATAATACAGTAGAATAGCTCTGACATCAATATAGAAAACAGCTAGACTTAACTTACTATTTCCTATAATTTCCTAAGAGCAATCACAGTTCTAATTAAACTTACATATACAGCAAAAGCAGAGTACTGGTGAGTTGTTGTCAGCTTTAGACAAAATCCTAAATGATCTCTGTCTCTGAGAAAGTCCTTTAAATTGATAATACATCTTCCTGACTCATTTTAGATTACATTATTCTTAACAATTCTCTGGTTCCCCAGGCTAATAGAAAATCTACATTAACATTTCTTAGTAAGCTTGCAGCTGGTCAGGAAACCACCGTAATTAAATACATTATATGTGTAAACTCTAGCAATTAACTCTGGTCTCAAAACAATAGAAAGATTCTGCTGGTTCAGACACCAGGGCTCCGAGTTTGAGATCAGTCATACAAGGCTTGACTTATCAGCTTTCTTCCAGCAGAGTGCACTGTTGTTACATTTTTGACGTTCAACATTTAACACAATTTTCTTCCATTTAAGAGAACAAACCTGTGGCTTATATTAATATTTACACATGACAGAATTATCTACAAAATTCTATCTAGCTAGGCTGGCAACCTTCACATATATTCACCCCCCCCCCCCCCACTGAGAACTCAAGCTAGTTTTTCAAGTGTCCCTTGAGAAACATTGCTTGAGAGGGTTAGGTCTATCTGAGTATACCTTACCCCATTGCCAGTCTTGAGACCCCACCTGCATTGACATTGCTAACCCCACTGCGGTGCTGCACTGACATATATGCTTGCAACCCTAGGCTCCATCTTAGCAACTTGGCATTTTGCTGGCTGGCTCTGTTTAACTATGTTAGGGGATTGTGATCTGTCACTATAGTGAATTTTCTTCCATACAGATAAGGCTGAAGTTTCTGCAGTGCTCACACTATGGCTAGACATTCCTTTTCTACAGCTGCATACCGTTCCTCCCTGGGTTGAAGCCTACAACTGAGATAAACTACTGGGTGCTCTTCTCCCTCTGAAGAAATCTGGCTAAGTAAAGCCCCTACCCCATGTTTCAAAGCATCCACCTGTACAACAAATTATTTGCTGTAATCTGGACTGGCTAACACAGGGGGTCCTCTCAAAGCTTCTTTAAGCTTCTGGAATGCATGCTCACATGCTGGGGTCCCCACTACCTTATCTGGCCTGTTCTTTCCTCTCAGATCTGTGAGGGGAGCAGCTATGGTACTATAACTGGGTGTGAACTTTCTGTAGTACCATGCTGTCCCTAAGAATGCCCTCACTTGCTTTTTGGTAACAGATGAAGGCCGTTCCTGAATGGCTTCTACTTTGGCAGGTTCTGGCCTGATCATACCACTCCCCATTCTATGTCCCAGATAGCAGACCTCTGCCATATCCACCTTACATTTGCTCAGCTTAATGATCATTCCTGCCCTCTGTAGTCTGCCCAGCACCTCCCTGACATGTTGAAGGTGCTCTTGCCAGGAATGGCTGTAGATGGCATTATCATCTAAGTAAGCAAGGGCAAACCCTCCTGCTCCTGCTAGGATATGATCTACCAGCCTCTAGAAAGTCGCTGAGGCATTTTTCATCCCAAAGGGCATCATTGTGAACTCATATAAGCCAAAAGGAGTCACAAAGACTGACCTCTCTCTAGCACTGGGAGTCAAGGGCACCTGCCATTAAGCCTTGGTAAGATCAATGGTTGTAAGATACTTAACCCAACACAGCTGCTCTAGGGCCTCATCTGTCCTAGGCATGGGGTAAGCATCTGACTCTGTGTGACTATTTAATTTCTTGTAGTCCACACAGAACCTGGTGTTGCCATCCTTCTTTGGCATCAGTATCACTGGGGAGGCCCAGGGACTGTTGGACACTTGAATTACCCCTAGTTCCAACATTTCCTGTATCTCCTCCCTCAGATTCTATTTGACTCTCTCAAGCACCCTATAATGGGCCTGACAAATAGGCCTTTGGGGTCCTGTATCCACCTGATGCTGCACCAATTGAGTGGACCCTGGTTTCTCAGTGAACACGTCCCCAAACTCCTGTAACACTGCTCGGATTTCTTGAACCTGGGTAGGCGATAGATGCTGAGACATTGCCACCCCTTCCACCGAGGTGTCAGTCGAGCCTCACTGAGGAGATCAGTCACAAGATCTCCCTCAGACTTCTTCTGCAATCCACTGCAAATACTCAGCACAAGGGCCTCCCTGTCATAGTAAGGTTTCATCATGTTAACATGGTAGAATTTGTGTTCCTGCCTCCTGCCTAGCATTTCTACCATGTAGGTAACATCACTTACCTTTCTTACCACCTTGTAGGGTCCCTCTCAAGCTGCTTGCAGCTTGTTGTGTCTGAGAAGAATGAGAACCGTTACCTGATGCCCTACAGCATATTCTCTAGCTCGAGCATTCCTGTCATACCATACCTTTTTCTGTTGTTGGGCTTCTGCCAGGTTCTCCTGAGCCAAGCCAATGAGTTCCCTGAGCCTTCTCCTGAGGTTTAGGACATATGCCACAACAGACTCCTTGGGAAACTCACATTCACCTTCCCACTCATCTTGAATTGAATCAAGAGGTCTCCTCACCCTATACCCATACAACAACTCAAAGGGTGAAAAAGCTGGAGTCCCAGGAAAACCTCTCTATAAGCAAACACCAGATGGGGCAAATATTTGTCCCACTCCCTCTTAAACTGGTCTGCAAATGCCCATAGGATGGACTTGATTGTAGAGTTTAACCTCTCAACAAGACCATTAGTCTGTGGATGATAGGGGGTGGTCTTCAGGTGCTTCACCCCACAGTACTTCCACAGACAAGCCAGCAGGTCGGACATGAAATTGGCACCTCTGTCAGTCAGTATTTCTTTTGGGAAACCTACCCTGCTGAAAATCTCTAACAAAGTATTTGCCACCTTTTCTGCCTCAAAGGAGGACAAAGCCACTGCCTCTGGGTATATTGTAGCATAATCTACTACCATTAAGAAATACTTTTCCCTGTGGAACTTGGGGTACTCAGAGGCCCCACAATATCCGTAACTACCCTGTGAAATGGCTCCTCAATCACAGGCAAAGGTGTCAAAGGAACTCTCACCTTGTCTCTGCCTTGCCTACCTTTTGGCAGTACTCACAGGTCCTGCAGTACCCTGCTACATCTCTGGAAATTCCAGGCCAATAGAAGTTCTGCATAATACGTCTCTTTATACGTTTTATGCCCATATGATCTGCAAAGGGAATATCATGGGCTATGGCTAGAAGCACCAGATGGTAGGTTCTAGGCACTGCCAACTGCTATATCCTCTCACCTTCTAACCCTTCCTCAGGGGTCCACTGTCTATACAGTAACCCTTTGTCCCAGTATACACATTCCCCCTTCCCTTAAGAATCAGGTGCCTTACTAGCTACCTGCCACAGGACTTGCAGTGTAGGGTCTGAGAGCTGAGCCTGTCTCAACTCTCTCTTTGTAACCCTTCCCAGCTCCCCTTCTACAGAAAGTCAGGCATCATCTGACAGCGGTGCCTCACTGTCAGCCTGGGTGCTACTACTCACCTCTACCTTTGCAGTCTCTCTGTCCAAGGGAACATTAGTACCCACAAGCAGCTGTAGCTCACTGTCAGTCTCACTGCTACAGAGTAGCTCCCTCCCTGAAGTAACCACCTCACCAGTCCTGACTGCAAGTATGCAGTCTGTCTGGTTTTCCCTCAGGCTCCCAGACCCACATCCTTGTCTCCAGGCCTGACTGCATGTAACTGTACAAACACATGGTACTGCCTTATCAAAATCCTTCCCTATCAGCACATCTGCAGGATGGTAGTTCTGTACCCCAGTTGTCTCAAGATAACCTACTATTGGCATTTTGTCTTTCCCACTTACTGGCTCTCTCAACCTTTTGTTCCCCACCTTGGCTTCATGGACATTTGTGTGTCACATGGGCCCACTGGTTGCATTCAAAACATTTAACCCTAGGTCCTGGATGTGTACCTGGACTAGTGGCTTCCCCTACTACTGTCAGATTCTGTTGGGGCAGGCTGGGCTGCCCACCATGGGTTCCTTTAGACCCATAAGCAGTACTAGGGGTCCCTTTCCTGTATAGGGATACCCTGCTTGCTAGGTATATGTCCCCCCTTCTCCCCCAAGTCACCTGAAGTAGCACATTGTCTATCAGCTAACCAGATCCTCATGTCCTCAGGCAAAGTGCTGAGGGCTTGTTCCTTCACCAAAAGGTCTGCCAGCCCTTCAAAAATGGTGACCTGACATCCACTTGCCCACCTATGAAAATAACTGCTCAGTTCAGCAACATATTCACACACATTTTCATCTGTCTTGCGTCTGTGCTCACAAAACTTTTTCCTATAAGCTTTTTCCCACTTTTGAGATTTTAAGTATTTTCTTCAGATTATTTTGCTAAGTTTTTCTGCATAGCCACCTACTTTGAGCATTTTCTGGCTTGTTAAACTTGATTTCTGCATTGGTAACTGTATTTAGAACACAACCTATAGCTGTTTACTGAATTTCCTGTTTGCACTTATTTTTAAAATATTTTTTTTTCTTTAAAATTGCATTTTATCTGTCTTTGGCCTAGCACTCAAGTGTGGGGTCATTTACTTCACTGTTATAACTTGTTGATACTTGTGAACCTCTGCTACCTTTAAAAAAAAACAAAAAAATCTTACTTTTTTCCCACTTTTCTGAGATTTAAAAAAGTTCAGTTACAGGCTTGCTGTTCTGAACTGTTTGTAAGTTTCTTGGAGGCCATTTATTGCTTGAGCTAAAGGGAAGTCTCTCTGTTCATCAGTGGCAGTGATAAACATTGAGCAGCCTGCCTGCCCCTGTGGGAGTGGTTACTGCCTTGAAACTGTAGTTTTATTGGCCATTTTGGGTCAATTCCAAACTCCTTGAGCTTCCTCTCTTAAAACCCTCTTTTGCGCGGTTTTGCACGGTTTTGTGCATAGCGCAATAACGGGCAGCGCCGCCTAATTGGGTTTAAACTATTCCTGGCTCCACAAAGTCTGCTCTTCACTTTTTCCCTTAGAACTGCTCTATCTCTCAAATTAAACACCATATTCTCATTCTAAGGCCCTTCACTGGTCCAAATAAGTAATCTTACAAGTTAGCACTATTAAACCATAAGCACTACTTACTCTTATACTCTCTACGATTACCTTGTCCCCTATTGGATCGTCTTAATTCAGTTCCCTATATTACTCTAGCATGTCCAAAGGTCAGTCAATGGTTTCCTCTCCAGCCCAGCTGGTGAATCTGGGAATTTTGAGGCAATGTTACAACTGTCTCATGTACACGGACAACCCTCTCCTCCTCCAAACAGGTTCAAATATATGTGTATACTATATAGCCAAACTGGAGGCTGAGCTTTCTCATCTCAAAACTGGTATAACCAGTCAGGAGGAGAAGGTAACCTCACACAACACAATTCCAGTATCACATAGTCCCACCACATCAGCGAACCAAACACATAAATACCCTAAAACATACTCAGAGGCTCTAAATAAAAATCTACCTAAGCAACAGAGACCTCCAAAGCAGACATCCAAGCAAACGCCACCCCAAAACAAAATACGCACAACACATAGCCCACAAAGTCAGTGTGCCAAGCAGCCACAGCCCTTAAGGCTGAATAACGCACCCGATACTCTTGTAATAGGTGACTCTATTGTCAGACACACTGACATCCCACTCACCAGGCTGAACCAGGAGAAGGTCACAGTGAGCTGCCTGTCGGGCGCTAGGATCCGCCACATAACACAAGCACTCAGGTCAAATACAAATATGACTCACAGTCATTGTACATGCTGGTGTGAATGACCTGAGACGTACCTCCCTGGACTACATGAAAAGAGACATAGAGGAGCTCTCTGATCATGTAGCCCAGGCCGGTATGACCCTGACCTTGAGCAGCATCTTACCCTCACCTAGAATGATGCCACAGTACAAAGACAAAATGATCGATTTTAACAATTGGCTAAAATTTTGGTGTCATTCAAAGGGGATCCAGTGTCTATCAGCCTGGGATGACATGCTTGACAAGCCACGTTGCTTCGCTAGGGATGGCTTGCACCTGTCACCACTGGGCTTTCAGATACTGGCAAAGGCTCTGGCCACCCCCATAGTGCCTTTTTTAGGCAAGGCTCAAAAGTCAAACCCACCTCCATAGACAGCACAAGGTACAAGAAACTAAGGGTAATGCTGCTAAACGCCAGAAGTCTTAACCTCAATATGCACGCACTCAAAGCTCTCCTCAGTATGGAGAACATCGATATCTGTGCAGTGACAGAAACCTGGTTCAAGGTTCCAGAGAGCACCCCAGCACTACCAGGTTATACCTCATATCATGCTTTTCGGCTGCAAAACCCAGACCGAACCACAAAAGGAGGGGGAGTTTCCATATTTATCAAGGATATCCACACCTCCAGGTTAGTGGCATTGCATGAAGTATCAGAGACCATCCATGTGCAACTAGCAGTGGGCAAAACTGCTTTTCAGTTTATAGCATCCTACAGACCACCCTCTCAAAGTCGGGAGTCCTACTTGGCTTTCCTGAAAGCATTGGAGAACATGAAGATCTCTCCGAACACCATTATACTGGGTGACTTCAACTACCCAAACATAGACTGGGAGCACTACTCAAGCCCCAGCACCTTAGCCCAAAGGTTCCTGGAAATTATAAACTCAAATGCTATGGAACAACTAGTCACCACTCCCACAAGAGGGGATAACATACTAGACCTGATCATTACGAACATGGGGACTCTATGCTCCATACCAGAAGTATATCCTTCATTGGTAAGATCAGACCATAAATTAATTTCACTGGATATCCACATCCCGACCCCACCCCCAGCCCAGAAAACCACAGAGAAAAACTTCTCAAAAGCAAACTTCTCACTTCTCAAAACCGAAGTGAAATCTTTCAAGGCCCCAGGGCCAGTGGAAACTACGGCCCAAACTGCAGAATCCTTTTTTTGTCAGTAAGCATGAGGCCATGGTTTCGACACCAGTCATTGGTCTCAGTGAGGCCTTTCTGTAGGAAGTGTGCATCACTTGGGGAGTTAATAATGGCTCCCAGCTTGCAGTTGTCTGCGAACTTAGTCAGCCAGAGTCCTTCCATGTTGGCCTGGACTTCTGAGAAGTAGATGCCGAACAGGAGAGGACCCAGGACCGATCCCTGTGGGACTCCACTTGTGACTGGTCGGCAGTCTGACTTGGAGTCTGCTACTTTCACACTGTGTGTTCTGTCTGTGAGCCACTTTCCAACCCACCTAGTCATATAGGGGTTGATGCCTAGTTTGGTGAGTTTATCAGTAATTCCCAAGTGAGGAATGGTATCAAAGGCCTTGGCCAGATTGAGGTAGGTTGTATGCACTGCCTTACCTTCATCCACAGCCCTGGTGACTGACTCAAAGAAGTCAACCAGGTTGAATAGTCATGATCTCCCTTTCACAAAGCCAGATTGCGTGGGATCTAGAATTTGGAGATTTCCCATATCTTTGTTAATTAGGTCCATGATGATGCACTATATAGCTTTTACATATCAGACTCATCAGGCTAATGGGGTGATAATTCCTAGGGTCTGTAGTCACTCCCCCTTTATTGAGGGGGATGACTGTACCAGTGCGCCATTCATTAGGGACAAAGCCTGAGGTGAGGCTGTGAGTGAACAGGGCACACAGATGTGGTGCCAGTTTGCTTTGTAGTTCATGTAGAACACAGCCATTGATATTATTGGGTCTCATGGAATCTGTATTCTTGGCCTTGGACAATGCAGCTTTAACCTGTGCTGCAGTAATACTGGGTATCTGGCATTTTTCCGGTATTGTGATTGGTCCTTTGGGGGGGTAAAGTTGGCACTAAATCTGTCGGCCAATATGTTGGCAATATCTGTTGGCTGAGTATAGGATGTACCATTGTGCAGTATCTCAGAGAAAATCTGGGTATTGCTGTGCAGGTTCTTGATATAGCTATAGAAGGCTTTGTGATTGGTTTTAGTGTCTGCAGCAATTCTGCTTTAATAGCTGGCTTTAGAGGATTTGATGAGGGACCTCAACTTTTTGTTGAGGCTAATAAGGGAGTTTTTCCAGTAATAACCAGGTCAAGGATGTTGCTTCCTCTAGTGGGGGTAAGAATGAGCTGGTCCAGGACATTGGAATTGATGAATTCCAGGAAGTGTTGCGCCAGTGTATTGGTGCTTGAGTAGTTTTCCCAATTTATGGAGAGGGTAGTCGAAGTCTCCTAGTAAGAGAGTGGTTGGGTTGGACCTTGATAGATTCCAGGGTGCTTAGGAATGTGGAGTGAGAGTCTAGGGACATGGTTGGGGACCTCTAGCAGGCTATAACCTGGATCACCATCTTACCCAATGTTAGTTGTACCTAAAGTATCTCAGATGCATTATGCTGGGCTACTAGTCTGAAGGTGTGCATATCCTTTATGAATATGGAGACACGATCACCTTTGGAGCTTTGGTCCATGTTTCGGAGCCAAAAGGTGTGGAATGAGTTATAGCCTGGTAGCGCAGGGGTACTTTCTCCTGCTTTAAACCAGGTCTCCGTTACAGCACAAATGTCGATGTTTTCCATTTTAAGGAGTGCTTCGAGCAAGTGCATCTTGAAGTTTAGACTTCTAGCATTGAGCAACATGACCCTCAGATTGCATTTATTTATAGCTGTTACAGTGGTAATTTGGTCTTTGGAACACCACCTAAAAAAGGCACTATAGGGGTGGCAACAGCCTTAGCCAGTACCCAAAAACCCAAGGGTGACAGATGCAGGCCATCTCTGGCAAAGCATTGAGGTCTGTCAGTCATGTCATCCCAAGTAGACAGATACTGGATCCTCTTAGAATGACTCCAGAAACTTAGCCAATTGTTGAAGTCAATCATTTTTTGTTTGTACTGCGGTATCATTCTGGGTGATAGTAGGATACTGCTCAGGACTAGTGTGATACCTGCCTGGGCCACATAACCCGAGAGCTCCACCATGTCTCTTTTCATGTAGTCCAGGGAGGTGTGTCTCAGGTCATTCACACCCACATGGACAATGACAGAGTTGTACTTGTTGTGGAGTGACCTGAGTGCATGTGTTATGTGTCAGATTCTGGCACCTGATAGACAGCTGACTGTTACCTTCTCCTTATTCAACCTAGTGAGTGGGACATCTGTGTGCCTCACTACTGAGTCATCTGTGATTAGTGTATTGGGCAAGGTGTTTAGCCTTAGGGGCTTAGGTTGAGGGGCACACTGTGGAGGTGTGCTATGTATCCTGTGGTTTGTGCTGTGTTGTGGTGGTCGAGTGCATTTCTGTCTTGGAGATCTCTGCTGTTTGGGTACATTTCTGTTGAGAGCCTCTGCAAAGGTGGGTGTGTGGTTTGTGTTTTTTATGTGAGAGCTGTGATAGTAGGTGTTCTGGAGGGCTATGTGTTCCATGTGGTGTGGTGCAGGTGTTGACCTTCTCCTCTTGACCAGCTAGTCCGGTCTTGGCTGGAGAGTGCATAGCTTCCAATTTGGTGATATAAGTGCATGTCTCACAAGTCTGAGTGTTGGGAGGTAAGAGGCAAGGGTTATCTCTGTACATGAGGCAGTTACTGCACTGCCTCAGAATGCCCAAGTGCACCAGGTTAATAGGAGAAAGCACAGGGAACTGCCCTTTAATCATGACAAGCGGGGTGGTCATAACTAATAAGTACTGGAGCTATTTCCATGAAGAATGACTATTGCTGATGGCACTTAAGTATGCTACAATAATTCGTTCAAAAACCTGTTGAAGTGCAAAGCGATTAGGCTATTTGAAGTGTAAGAGAGAAAGAACTAGCAAGATCTAAGGGAAAAACTGAAGATCAGACTTTCTGGCACCAGTAATAGTTTGCCCCAGCTCGGCGCCACACTGCGGAGCTTAAACAACCTCAATAATTCCCTGGAATGCAAGCCTAGTAACTATCTGTGAACCTATAAGGTTATTATTTCCAAAAACACTTAGCTTTGACTAGAACAGTATTGTATACACGCTGTTGTTATTTGGATAGTTTTAGGTAATTAGATCATTCCAACCAGCTAAGCTTGATTAAGAATTCACAATAGTGACATGGGGAAAATATGCCAGCAAAGTGTACAATCATGTTATCGGTCACCTCAAGAGTATGTGTGGGTGATGTGGGAGAGCTAGCATAGAGAGCCATCTGGAAACCATGCAGCAGGGAGACATGGGCTACAACTGTTCTGATATAGTTGAAAGTCTTTACTCTGTATAGCACACTAAACTTGTTACGGTTTGTTGTATTGACAAACTTGACATTGAGAGTCATAGACTTTATAAGGCAGAGTCTGTCCTTGAATTGTAACCTCCCTGCCAGTACCAACTCTCATAAGGTAATTCCTGCCTCCAGAAAGGCAAGACAGGTCAGGCCCAGGATGAATTTGCAGATGTCCATCCAGCTATCAAGGTTTACTATAAAGGAAATGAAGATGTAACTACCTTTCATAATGTCATGGAAGATAATTCTAGAAACGGGTGAAGCACTGAGTAGTAAATGGGTCCCTCCAGCATGTATTATTTATTTGATTGTGGAGAGAAATTGTGGAGCCATTTGCTTTGTGGAACAATAGGAGATGAAGGAAAGTTGGGTCCTTAACAGCAAGGAATGACAGTAATAAATAACTAAACAGAGGTTTATAGGGGACAGAGCCTTGAAAGATGAGATTCTTTAGTCCTGAAATCATTTTAGTTATTAACCACTGAAGTCTTTCCAGCTGTAATATATGTTTGGATAGATGCATACTAAGACATTCATTCTGTGATTAGAATGATCAGGGCAGAGTTCAGAGGAATGTTACCTTCTTTGATCTGGATGAAATGCCTTTAGTTATTAAATGAGCTATATAGCCGAATTTCCTGACTGCTGTTGCTGTGTGGGGTCAAAGGACATGGAGTTGTCTATGAAAGTGCTGAGATCTTTGAGAACTGCACCAGTCTGGAGGAAGATGCTTTCTATTACTGCAAGCTGCTTTTGAGAGCTGTTTATGAAATGTGACGATGCTGCACCTCTCTGTACTTAATAAGGGTGTTTCTGACACAACACTCGTGTATGGATTTGCTCTTGCTGTAGTATGGTTTTTGCTCTTGCTGTAGTAATACTATTGGAAGCTGAGCAAATGATAACACCCAGCTTTTGGTCATTGGCAAATGTATTTAGCTATATGTCTAGATTATGGGTATGGAGATCTGAGATGTACATGCCAAACAGAAGGGGCCCTTGTTCAGATTGCTAATGCAACTTGCTTTCTGAGATAGCACCTGCTATTTTGACCACATGCACTTTATCTGTCAGGCAGTTTGCTATCTTTCCTACAATGTAATGGTTATCATTTATGTTTTTAAGCTTATTTATGTTTCCCACATGGGAAAAAGCTGTCATAATATTAATTTATTATTTTATTCCATTCATCAAATATATCCATGCATGTATGCATACATCAGCAGAATACATCTGGTAGCCCACTATAGGCATAGTAATGCTCCATTGCCAAGGTTCTCCATTTATCACCGCCTCAGTTTCTCCACAAATTGTATTTGCTCAGTAGCCACGTTCCAGAACATAGGTCTGCTAATAAAGCCACAACGTATATGCATCCATTTGTTGAATTTGTGGAGGTTTTATATATTCTGAAAACCTTTTCTATTAATTTCTTTTAAATGCCTGAAGGTTGGTCCTGTGCTGTAAATTGACTCTGCTGAGTTTGATTTTCCAGTTAATAAACAAACAAACAAAGGTAAATAAAGACAGTGCCACTAAGCTGTACAAATGCCAGGGACTGAGCAGGTTACACATTTGTTTATGTTGTTGGAAGATCAGAATATGTGTGTTCTATTTCCATACCATGTGCTTAGAATCATTTTCCACTGCTGACACTGCAGTGCAGTAATAAGGGGGTGCTGCTCTCCTGAGTGTGCCATCCTTCTGATGAGATGGTAAACAGAGGTCTCATCTGCCTGAGTCAGCAGTAGCTCAAGTGGAAGTAAAAGATTCCACCATCCTTATTGAAAGGAATACATGATTTCTCTGGTGTCCTAGCCAAATTTTTTCTATTAAGTATAAATACCACCTCGGGGTTACCTTGGAAATAGGTCTGAACTCCAGAAGGATTAACCTGGTCAACAAACATAAATAAATAGTTTCCACTTCATAGTTTTGTCATGTCTGCATGAAACCCCTACATTCACAGCCTACAGCTATGAATACACATAACAGACATCAGTTTCTCTTCGTCTTCCACACACTTTCTCACCATAACCATGGCCACCAAATCCAGGTCCAGAATATCCTCTCCCCATGGGGTTGTGATTGTCCATCCACAGATCTCCTCTGGAAAGATCCTCTTCTTGTTGCTATTAGCAGTTTCTAGTCAGCTGTAGGCATAGTAGTACCCCAAGGCCAAGCTTCTCTATTTATCACCACCCCCCCCCCGTTCCTCCATGAACAAAGTACATAGTCAATGTTCCTGGAGATATGTTAACTAATTCAACCACAACATGTCATCTTATTATCTTGTCATAAATGGACAGCCAAAACAACTAATTTTCCTCCTTCATGGTGTCATATCTTTATGCAATGCCAAACCTTCTATTCCCCTCCTTCTCTGTCCTTCTAGAGTGCTTTTTACCTGTCATCAGTGGCTCAGCTTTCACTTACCCCTTTACATCCATTTCCCATCCAGAACTCCTAATTTGTGCATAAGCAGCTTGTCACTTAGATTCTTAGAAATGAACATCTACAGCAACCAGCTGTACCCTGCTTTCCTTGACCCCAATCACCCATATTTGTAGATTTAGTATAGACATGGTACTTTCTTGTTTTGGAAGAGGTGAGCGTCTCTGTATAACCTAGCATTTATGTTCATCCTAGTATCATTTAAAAGTTATCGTTTTAGTAATGAGTTTTTCAGTCTGTGCTTAAAAGCTCTTCAGGCTGTCATGTGCCCATCTCACCTTATTAATCATAGCCCCAATTCTGTGTACAAGTTCAGGAGATAATGGGGTAATTGCTGTGCTGTTCTAAATAAACAAGACTCAAAAAGAGGAGTCTAAGAGTAAATCTGTGTAATGAGGACTATATCAACAAATAAGCATTTTGTATCAGATTCACTGCCATAGCTTGGACCATTTCAGAAATGTTGCCACTAGGTAATTTGTTCCCATGTACACAACAATGATTTTTAGTTATTTATTCATTCATTCGTACATTTCTTTATTTTTGCCTTTTTGGTCTGGACTTAATTAAAATGTAGGTAGGAATATACATATAGTCAAACTGAGGTTTATATATAAAAATCTGTCAAATGGACATCTAGGAGTTTAGTACCATGTAATACATTCTAGGGATAACTAGTTTTATGAATTTGTTTCGGTAATTTTCATGCAGTGACACCAAGGAAGACAGAAATACTTCCTCACACCTGCTGCTATTATCAGCTTAAGCTTTCTCCAGTTATATATGGCCTCTGAACTTGACCTCTTGTAAGAGGCAGCTACATCATGCTGCAAACTGTCTGTCCGATTTTCCATGGACTACTCCACTACAACTCCCCGCCATACACACACACACACACACACACACACACACACACACACACACACACACACACGCGCGCGCACACACACACATAATCCAGCACTACATTCATTCATTATTGAATAAAAGTAGACAACATTTCAGGCAGAAAGGACATTTCCAGGTTTTACTAAAACACAATCTTTTTCACTGTTTTCCTAAATATTGAAATTTAAGCCCAGTTACAAAATTGGTTATTTTTTTAAGTATGCATATATCTATATTCAGTCTTTTTCCCCACTGACTTCTTCAAACACATTCGTTTTCAGTTGTGTTGCTGAAGACATTGTTTGCTAAAGCTGAACATGAAGGCAGTGTGTTCATAGATACGCTATTTCTGGCCAGAAGGACAAGAGAACTAATCACTCTGTGCCTGTAAAGTTTGCACATCTGAAAACCTAGCTGTGTCAGTATTGTTAGCTTGTGTTTAGATGTAGCTGTAGAGAAAGAAATATCTCTAAGTAAAGCTAGTACCTTATCAGGCAAGACATTCTGCATTTTGTGTCAGTTTTATTTTTATTTTTATTTTACTAGTATAATTTTGCCCTCCTACAGTTATTGATTTTGGAAGTGTTTATCTTCTATGCATAATCTACAGATGTACACACGAGTATTTTGCTTTTCTTAAAAATGAATTGCTTATGCCATGTATGGGAAGCTATTTCACCATCAACCTTTCTAATAATAACTATTCTGGGAGAACATAGGCTCAACACTTCTGCAGGGTTTATCACTGTTTTAAACACATGCCCCTAGATTTATCCGTGCCTGTGTGCTATGGACCTCTTCAAGCTGACATACTGTTGAGCTGATCAGAACAGATGGCCTTCCTGTGCAGAAGAGATTCCTCCAATGTGACTTCTGGCAAGGGACACCAATAGGTCACATTTGTCTTTCAATAAAAATAAATCAGAACAGAGAGCAGGTCACCTCTAGAGCCCCATGTCTGAGTTTTGTCTGAAACTCACAAGTAGCAGTTATGCTGAGGTCTTACCTTGTGGCACCATTTTCAGTCTGACTTGTTTAGCATCTTTATCAGAAAGGTCATGTTTAACTTCACTTATACAGACGTCTGAAAGAAGGATGTATATCAGGCTAAGGCTGAAGTGGTTAAATAAATACTATCTCATAAATCATAAGCCCAAATACTGTGGATTAATTTTTAAGCTGAGAACACACTGCATGTGGGAAAAGAGTAACATTTACTCCAGCAGTTATGTTTGCAAGATGTAATTATCTGTTTGGCATTTCTATACTCAAAGGAAATTCAAAGAACTCTCAACCAAATTTAAGCATTAATGAATTGAAGCATAATTTTTAATTTGCCACTTAAAAACTATTGAAATCTAGAGCCATTTTTTTTTTTGCAGCACAGAGTTTTCATATGACAGAAAGCACATTGAATTGTACCCTAGAAACACTACAGCTTGCATACTTCTATTTTGGATAATGCCGAATTTAATTGAAATTAAACTGTTGATGTTTGCTGTACATAGTAATCTAGACTAACTGCACATATAGATTGTTATTTTTATTTATTGATTTCTGCAGGACTGTGGTATTGTGCAATAGCAGAAAGCACTGCAAGGCTTTTGGCTTGCCTAGAATCATTTTGCATAACGATACTGTTTTAGCACAGCTTCACTGTGTCAGCAGCCTCATTAATGAGATTCCTTTAAAAAAGTGTCACTCCTTCCAGCCATTGCCTTCCTCACAGTTTTGTGATAATTGAAACACTAAGCTGTACAAATATAAACAGACGCACATACACGTTAAAAATTACCATCCGTTAAAATAAGACTGCACAGCTTAGCTAAAATAATTGCTGTCTTTGTAGTTCATTGCAATTTCCTGCATTAAACAGTAGGTCAGGCTTTGGCTTGAACCACATGCTGTCATAATATAGTACTTTAAAATGTGTTACAGTTTTATTGATATTGTGTTTATTTCAGTGACTTGAGTTGCAGCTAACTTAATTCTTTCAGACATGGTTACTTGGGTCAGGAGAAACAACCAACATATATAAGTTGTGTGCTAATCTTCATCAGTGTTTTTTCCAGCTATCCACACAGTATTCCACTATTCCACTATTCCACTATTTCACTATTGTGCTGTTATTTTCATTCTTGAATGTGCTTAGGGTTTGGCACATCACCAAGGTAATGACTTATATGAAATTTGGTACTAGGCAGTACTTTAACTACAAGACAAAACTGTACCTCACTTGCTTATAACCCAGAGACTGCCCTTGCTATGGAATAGGCTTCCCATACATGTCAAACAGAGCACCTCACTGGCCCTCTTCAAGAGAAATCTTGATGAGTGGATGGCAAATAGAAAATTCACCCCAGGGATCACTCCAGTGGCTCTACTCAACAGAGGCACTGGGAACTAAGGTCGGGTGGCACAATGTCAGCTCAATCCTATGGGCTAGGTTTGTAAAGGCTCCAGAGCCATTAGCCTAGTAGACACCTATGAACCTATGAAGAATGGCACAAACCACATCCTAACCTTATCTCATAGGCTTCCCATGTCCATCTCTAAATTAAGGGAAAGACCTGGTAATATATGCTTCTCTGCCAGTGTTTGCAAGCTGTGGAACTGACTTCTATTTGCACTCTGGAAATTTTCTTCCTAGGATGCATTACAAAATTTATTTAAAGATTATATCATCATTGATTAGAAACAGCATTGTCGAATTCATGACAACTTCTGCTTGCAGATGTACATTATGATTAGACTTTTTAAACTTAATGTTGTTATGATGTAGATAAATAGTGAGGATATATACAGCATTACGATCAGATCTTCGATAATAACCAGGATGTTAGATGAATGAGATGTAAATATCAAGAAATTTACCTCTAGCATGAAGGCTCTGCAGAATAGATTCCATTGATTGTTTACAGGAATAATTAGACTGAAGGACTAGAGACAGAACACGCATATACCCCTGGAAGACATACATTACTACAGGATATACCAAATTATGATGACAGTAACAATGCACAATTAGAGCATTTGCTGAAGTATTCAGATGTTTTAGCTGTGTACCAGGTATGGAATGCTGCAGTGCTTAGTTACACGGTCAGTCCTAAATGAAACACAGTTTATTTAAGCTATATTAGACATTTGAAATCACAGTACATACATATGTTTATCTTGTATTTGTGCATAAGCAGTATGCCAGTCATATGCTTGAACTGTTTTCTTGAGTTCACTGTATTCCAGCATCCATGCATAGCTCACATTATACAAGTTACAAGTGACACATGACAGTAAAATGAAGCAATGATCCTGTAGTGTCATCTCTCAACAACTGTGTGTGTTCTGTGTGCAGTCCTACTTCACCAAAGCTGTGTGTGAGGTCAGTGAATACACAGTCTGCCTTTGTACTAATTCAGGTGTCTAAATCATGTCATTGTTAGTTTCCGCTTGGAAAACCTCTCAGTTTTTCCTGCATAAAATGAGAAACAGCGGTAACAATGGGCCAAATAAACTAGTCCTACTGAATTGCAGTTTCCTTTTTTGAATATAACAGTTGTCCCTAATGCATTTTTTAATGTCACTGCCTTCCTTTCAGTAATATACCTACAGAAGTTACACCTCACATATTTTTTGGTCCTTTTTTTGGCACTGAACTCCCTCTTTCCAACACCTGCTTTATGAACATCTATATGACATAAGAAAGCTAATCACAATGATGCATTATATAGACACGCGTGTGTATGTGAGGGTTTTACAAAGTTTGTTTTTGGGATATTAGAGGTTGTTTCCCGAGATGCTAGGGGGGAACATGGGAGAATAAGTTGAAATTGGATGCTACATTTAGACCAGGTCGTAATGATTATGTCTCACTTAATTCAGTGCTTAAAATGAGAGCAGCTAAATTATAATCACACAAACAAATAAATGTGTATATTTTAGGTTAGGTGGTCATAGTTATTTGGTATTAGCTTGTCCAATGTTATAAAATTGTTTAAAAATGTTATATATTTTATGAGTGAATGTTTTTAAAACTGTCTCTTTAAATGGATTTTGATTTCATTAATTGGTTTGTTAATTTGCATTTTGAAAGATTTAAAAGGAGTGTTTTGGTTTAATTGCTTTGAATTCTGAGGAAGTCCAAGTTGATTGATGAAAGCCATTAACTGTATTTTTTACTTTCAATAAATATACCTCATTCTGGTATGTCCTGTGTTGGAGGCAGTGTAATTTTTTGTATCCCAATTTTGATTTTGCATGGACTGTGCCTGTTTGTTGAGTTTTTTGGTCATTTCTTTGGGTGTAGCTAAAGCCCAGGACACCCAGTTCGTTTCTCTAAGGAGACATCCTTACTGCCATAAGCTTTAAATGTCCAAGTAAGAACATTTTGAACTGTGCTGCAAGGAGGGTTAGTGGACAGAGAAGAATGCCCTTAAAAGAATGAGAAGAGCTTGTTTTATGGTATATACTATATTCAACTGCATTTGTGGGTCAACAGGACTGTGTTTTAGTTGGTTGAGTTTTGGATTGCTCTACAACATGCTGTGTTTGAGGGAAAACAGCGTTATCATTTTGATATGATCATTGGAACTGTGGGAACAAAGGGATCCTGCAAGATTTGTATTTCAAATTGGCTTCTGGACTGTAAGTACCTTGAGTTTAAAGAAAACAAGTGCGTTTACAGAGCACTAACAGCAATGATTAGGAGCTGATCTGAGTGTGCCTTGTAGTGTGTATCGGGCTCTTTATTGCTGGAATGTGCCATTATTCTGTTTGTTAATCAGAAAGTTTGACTGGGCTGATTTGATCTTATTTTAGTATGTTTGTCGGTTCTCCCTGTGAATGGGAGTAGGACAGAATTGATATTCAGCTTGTGGCCAGGAAGAAGCAGTTAAAAATATTGCACCTCTAAAAGTGAATGGTAGTCTTTACAACGGAGCTGATTACTTAAAGTGGCTGTTAAATAGCGCTCATTGACCTCACTAAATGTTGTTCGGGTCTCCCTGTGAAAGAGAGTTAGATTCAAACTATTTGGACTGTTTAGAGCAACATAGAGAGTGCTTTTTGTAATTGTAAACTGTCATTAAACATGAAGAAGAGACTTGGTTGCCCTAGCAATGTCTTCTAGGAATCTACCAACTTTGGGCCTTATGACGGAAGAGTCGCAATCTTCATCTCAAAGCTCAGTGGGTCAGTTGACCCAGTTGATTCACTTGCTGAGTTAAAAGATCAATCAAATTAATACTTCACTGCAAGTTCTTCAGAATACCCAACCTCTGGGTTCCAGTTGGAGCCAGTTCTGAAGATGAAGTTACAAGAAGGGTTCTGGTGCTTGATTCCATACCTCAGACATCTCAAGGGGACCAGGATGATGACAGGAGAGAAACACAGAAAGAAAATGGTTTCTGGCAAAGGAATATACCATTTTCACAAATTAATAACATTATGGGCACCCACTTGAATAATAGACCGCATGGATTGATTCCAGACCGCAATGGGTTCAACAGATGACTAGTTCAAGACTTTTCTTTTGCAGTTCAGTCCACATCACCTAATGACAAGCAAGTTAATCTAAAGCAGCATTTAAAGGACTTTGAAAGTAAATTGAAAAAAATGAGAACTTTGCAAATTGAAAATGCTTATTTGAATGAGTGCTTGCTTCGAGAACAGATACCAAAGGGGTAAAGATTGTTTAAATTTCCCTTTGGAATCTTACCGGGTACTAAGGAGTACTTTGAATTTAACTGATATGTTTAACAGACTTGGGTTAGAGTTTTTAGAATTTATTATTAAGTTTAATAATGAACGTATTGACATTTTAATTAATTTAAAGGATGTTACCTTTTTAGAACAAGCCATTACTCAGAATTTATTATTTTCTAAATATGAGAATTATTTTGATAAAGTTTTTCTGTTTGTGAACAAACATGCTGCTCAAGTTGTTCAGAGGAAAGAGAAGAAATTCAGGAACACACCACGAAAAAGCCAACATTCTACGAACTTCTTTTATTGCACAAAACACACACCAACTTCTTCCTCTAGCTTACAAAAAGCCTTTAACAGAAGAAAGAAAGTTAATTTGCATTTTGAATGATTTAAATGGAGTGTTTTGGTTTAATTGCTATGAGGAAGTCCAAGTTGATGGACGAAAGCGCTTAACTGTATTTTTTTACTTTCAATAAATATCCTTCATTCTCGTATGTCCTTTGTTGGAGGCCATGTAATTTTTTTGTTTCCTCGTTTTGATTTTGCACAGACTGCACTTGTTTTTTATTGAGTTTTTTAGACAGCCTAATGGGTTAAGGGCAAGACAAAAAAAAAAAAAAAACAGCTGTGACAAACAATCACCCTGGAATATTCCTCTTTGAAGTTTTATCTCTGTAATAATAGCTGCAAAGTGGTTTGCCATAAATTGTCACAGTAATATATTTGATCATTGTAGGCTGTATCATATAATCTATAAGCACTTCTTTACCCATGAATGTGGGAAGCTGTCAATTGCTTTTTTGTAATCTGCCCATGCCATACTTAGATTCTTCCCCATTTTTGCAATTATCTATTATGACTTCATTTAACAACAAATGTTCCATATGACTTTCTTTTGTTACCCGTTTGTTCTATTGCTATGATTGAGTTTTCTTCTAACTGACCATAAACTCTGTCAGCATCAATTCCTGTATATAGTTTATACATATTCGGCTGGCAAGTTATTGGTTTATAGTTTTTAGGATAGCTTGCAGGTTCACATTTAAGTAGGAGTATCATTTTGTTTGTTGTTAACCAGGTCAGTGTCTGTTCGGGTGCGCATATAAGTAGTTCTTATTCAGGGCTAAATCTTCATGTAACAATATTAATACTTTTAGCCAGAAGTTAGGTACTGCATCTGGGCCTGGGGTTTTCCAGTTAGAAGCTTTTCTAATTTTGTTTTTAACTTATCTGGCCATTACTTCATCGCATTTAATGTCCTGTACATTTGAACTTCTTACTGTTTCTTTTAGTTCATCTATCCATTCAGCATCTTTATGTTCCATAGGGTCTTCAGAGATATTTCTTCAACATTTGTCTTTTTCTTCTTTTTTTGGTGGTATTTATATTCCTTTTGCTTTGTTTTCCAATAATCTTTAAGCCTTTTTTGAGTCATCAAGTGAATTGCTTACTTTGTACTTTTCCATTTTTATTTATCTGCATATCTTCTACATTTTTCTGCTTGTGCTGATACCTTTAGTTTAGTATTTGCAGAAGTGTACAATAGATCTTGGAATGTTCTAATAGTGGGCATTGCTTTTATCACTTCTGTATTTTGTTGATCTGTTCCGTCTTCTATACTCTTCTAACAGTACATTTCTTGTCTTAATTGCTTTATATTTTTTTCTGTTTGATACATCATTTCCTCTTATTGCCCCGTATTTTTGTGGTAATACTCTCCCCATAGTGTTCTACCCTGTGCTGCAGCATAGCACTTCATAGACTGTACATACATTGAGATAAGTGTGAATGTTTTGCATTAGGGACAGATCAGAATTTACAGGCATCAACAAGATTGCATGATGCAAATATAAATACTACACATGAGTTACATGATACTATATTGGCAACTCCAGAAAGATTAAGTACTAAAAAAAATGTCAGTCAGTATTCTTTATACTGGAGTAAAGCAAGAATGGGTAATGTGTAAGAGAAGTTAGGTTCTGCCATGACTGCAGAAATAAATACGTACCCATACATGTTTGTAGGTTAATCTTACAGCTGCAGATTGACCAAGGAGATCAGGAAGCAAAAGGGTGAAGAAAAGCAACTGCCAGAACATACTATCAGCTATTAGAACCTGAAAGACCAGGAAAACATTTGGATATCCATCATTCTGAACTGGTTGTGTAATACTGATGTATGCCTCCTTCAGAACTACTCCAGGTCTGGCATTAATGATCTTTTTATCTTCAGTGAAACTGTACAAGGGATGCTTCTATGGAAAGGTAATACCACATGTACTCCTTCCAAGGAATGAGAAATGGCCTCTGATTGCTTGATCTTCCTATTCTTGGTTGAGCCTGTAGCACCCTGACTATATTAAAATATTGGCTCAGAATAATGCATGTAGATGTCAACAGAAGTCTTACAATGCGTCTTGTAGTGATTTTTGTATACAAATTACAGTGATTAATATGGAAATTGTTACACTGCTGTATGTATCTGCTAAAATACGCCTACCATGGCAGGTGTGTACTTTCCAGTGTATTTTATAAAATTGAAGCAGCTAGCTATCAATGTCTTTTCATTGTGCAGCAGTCCAAGGTTTACCCACCTATCAATGTGTGTAGATTAATACTGGCCCTGGACGTTCTGCCTACTACTTCCTTTCTGTGTTACTTCAAGTCCTTAATTCTTCATCCTTTAAAGTAATTCTGCTAACATGTGGGAGTCAGATTGATGCTTGCTGATTTCTGACTTTAGCTATTCTTTTTTAGTCTGCTGTAACTATTAAATTCAATCAGCAGTTGCACAGACTTTTTGCAGTAACTGCTCTCTGTATAAGTATGTTTACACAATCTAACACATTTTACTATATTGTTATATTTCTGAATCATGTAAGTACATCTGTCCTCCACTCTTTTCCTTAATCTATCCTTCCTACTTATGTACATGCACAGTGTGTGAATTATTGTGTAAAGCAAAACACTGTTGCATAACTACCCCTATCCCTGAACTCGTATTATGCATTAGCAATACATTATGTACCAAGAACTTTGTTCTTTGGATGAGATATTAAACTGAGAACCCATCTGCCTGAGTCGGTAGTACCTCAAGTTAATGAAAACAATCCCAAAGAACTTATCAAAAAGAGCAGGTGAAGTTCCTCAGTGCCCTGACCATATTTCCCCTAATCAGTATGAATACCCCTAAAAAGAGGCCATTGGCCTAGTGGGATTAACCCAGCCAATAAAGTATGAATAAAATAAAATAAATAAGCAACTCTGAAACAGCATCTGTCCTATAAATCAGTATTGCATCACTGTAACTCTTGTGCACTATGTACCAAAAATACTGCCTTTGAGTGTATTATGCATAAACTTTACTTTGGTATAGGAGTGACACAATGTAGAAAGAACCATGTTTTTGTATCTTTTTCTGTATCAGCATTACTTCTGTGCAAATCCTTAATAAACGGAGTACCAACAAATGTCTTCAGTTTACTCGTATGTGTTAGCATTACATCACTGTAACCATGCACTGTGTATTAACAGCCTTGTCTCTCAATTGCTGTTACGCATCAGCATTATATCAGTGAAATTTACGGATAAATTGTTTGCCATACTTAAGCCAATTCTATACTTTGCTGTTACACAATGTGCACTAGAATTACACAAGTACCAGCTTTTTGAAATATGTTTTATAGCAAGGGTGGATTGAATAGGGATTTACAGATGAATTATAGGAATGAACACAGGGAAAGAGGACAGGTAAAAAAAAAACAAATGTACAACAGATGAGGGTATATCAGTGGAAGAAGTTGTAGAAGCAACACCAATCGCATATCAGTATGTTACAGTAGGGACTTCACAGTGAAAATGTATATTATGTGACTGTCACACTAGGTGACATAGAAATGATGAGGATGTCTGTGTGAGATAAGCATCCTTATATGAACAATGCTGGCATCTATCGTGGATGTTATATACAATTGGGGTGGGGTGGATTTTGTGAAGCTGTGCAAACTGATTTGCCTGAATGTGTGTGTAATCTCAGCATAGATCTCCAGCAAGTGGGACACAGGTAAAGGTTCATGGACAACATTATAAGCAGTATGCAGAATCATGGACAGTATCAGTATAATACCACCAGTAATCCCACATCTCTGACATAACATGTAATTTAGACTGATCAGAGAGGGTTCTGCACAAACACACTTGTACAGCTATTATGACATATTTGCACTCTATGAGGGTAATCACGCACACCGTCCTGAGACTGTAACATCTGCTGGAGGTGGGAGGTGTTAGGAGGGAAACTGCTATACCTGTATGTGACATTATGATCAATACAGGCTAGTTAACTGGTGCGCATGACATATATAGATGGCACAATTCACACTGTCACAAATGTTACCTGCACCATTAATGTTGCCAGCTATGTATATACTGTGTTCATCACCAGAACAGGTATCACACATGCATCTGGTGTAACACCTTAATGGGGTTTCCACACCATCAGACAGTAATGTTTATGCCACAAAAAGAATACCTAGGTATAGCCAATAAGATGTGTGACAGCTCACTGTGGCAAAGGTGGTACACTTAAGTTACACATCACTGTTAGATGTGTAATGAGCTACATGAAGAAGGGTGCATTTTACTAGGGTATTAGTGTGATGAAGGCTATTGACTATGGAGGTATTATGGCCTGTAAAGTGGATGTCCTTCACATACTCAGTAGTTGTGTCACATACAAGGGAGTAGTCAGCACTGTGGCCACATCCTGGTGTACATTCCACATACCATGTACCCCAGGACACAGGTCCCATAACCTATTGATCTGTTGATAGGGTGTGATGTCAACATTATACTTGGGTTATGTGTTTTCCTGATGTAACAAATCCCCCATCTTTTTTGTGTCATTGCAGGTGTTGTCATGACTGTGGCAGCATTCTTTGGTGTGTGTTGATACTGTCTATATTATACTAATATCACAGTAGGAATCAGTGATCACCCACAATCTGTAGTCCTTTGGAAAGCTGTTTGGCACAGGATGTGTATGCCATCTGTGATGCCTGTAACTTAAATAATGGACAGGAAAGGACCTAGCAGACAGCCGTGATGTACAGACCTAATCACTGGACCTAAGATATATTTCACTTCACGTTTCAACATATTTCCATGCCATGTATGTGATACTGTGGTCTCCCCACTTGGTGATATAGGGGTTTATGGTCACATCTGACAGTGTTGAGTGAATACCTCAGTGTGGATTTGTGTCAAATGCCTTGGGCTTATCAAGTTCAAAAGGATAATAGTGTTGTCATCATGCATGCTCTCGATGACCTCTTTGACGACATCTAGCAGAGGTGCCAGACATGTAGCATTAACAACTCACACAGGTCTGTTGCACATAGCTGGGATATGGCTAGTGTATATTTAGTAAAAGATTCATGATAACATGTTGGTCTACCTCACAGATGAGGAGGGTCGGGATGTATCTATACATGCATGCATCTGGTATCCCCCTCCACAGCTCACATGGATACATGTTGATGTACACCCTTCTACAGGAACATAGTCTGTGTGGTGAGTGTGTTGAAGTGTGTATTCAACCATGTCAGAAAGGTGTATGTGCTGAGTCACGCAATAGTGATCTGTGATGTTGTCACAACCCATTGATTCTTTGTGATAGGCCTGGATGTAGGTAAGACAGTGCATACTGGATATCCTGATCTGCCCTAGGGTTTGGACACAACCCCCCATGCAGGTATCATTGAGAAACTCACCCAGATAGGGATTAATACTTACATCACTAGATGGGTAACCAGTAGTCTCACTAACAGAACACATACTGTGAAAGTTGGTGAATCAACCTGTACCAGTAGAGCGATCACCACTGGCATACCCCAGGGATCTGTGCATGGCCCTTTACTGTTTGGACTACTTCTCGACAGTTCAGGCTAAAGTATACAGCCTTTGGCTTGCTGCTTTTGCTGATTCTTACATATTGGGTGCAATCCTTAAGTCTACCTGTGATGATAACATACTACAGTAGTGAATAACACAGATAAATGATTGCTGACAAAGCCACCTGGTCTACAAATAAATGTAAAAATGTGTCTTTATTTTGTCCTTCTGCAAAGTGGAATTCCCTTCTAATTACAGCATTGCCAGCAGTCCCACTATGCAGAAACCCAGTGATGTAAGCACTGTGAACACACTCAGATAGCAATCTGAACTTCGAGCAAGTGTCCACACTGTTATTGAAAGCCTATGTTGTGCACATCATATGTCATGCCACCATATTCCGATCTGAGGATTACATTACAGCACTGTACTCAACCTCATCAAATCACTAATAGAGTACAATGCTCTCTTATGCATGTACCTCACCAAACACGTGCAGCACCTGGAGAGACCACAGGTGTCTCTCACCAAGAAAACACAGGGTCTACAAACCATGCCATTATGTATTTAGAAACACTGAAAGCCATATCACTGTATTCTGGATCACATAGGATGAGGTGCCTTCTGCCTGGCCTCCAGGCCAGTCTCTGACCCTACCCTGGTTCACAAATCAGATATACTTTCTCTGTTTGCATGTAGCTAAGCAGTGCCCAAAAGCAAGCTGCATTGCTAAAGTCTGAGAGTTAGTATTAAGTCTATAAAACACACCTGCTGCTTAACTGACTCTGTGGCAGGAGGTGCAAATGCACTGACACATTTCTTTTTGAACCAGGATGATCCTCGGTTTGAATGGAGGTGTATGTAAGAATTTAAAATACTTTTATATAATCAGTGATAATGAAATGACAATTCTTTATAGTACATGTTTTGCTGTGTGTTGGCATAGTGAAGGGGGGGGGGGGTTAAACGAGATTGCACAGAAATAACCACAGCATTGTACCACCGCTGAACATTGCTTGGCCTTGCTGTGTGATGCAAAACTCCATGCAAACACAGAAGCCAAAAAGTGAAGGATCCATTGCCTTTTCTGCTACTTATGTGTGTTGTGTGTGAGTCTATTTTTTGACCAGATTATTGTTGTTAAAATGGGTTAGATAGGAAAGTGGTGAAATGGGAGCAAGCAGGGGCAAGAACAAAGGCAAAGCAATAGGGGAATGTGCAGGAAGGAGGTAGGAAAGAACCATACCTATTCATTTCTACAACAGTAAAATTTGATCTTATGAACCAGAATATTAGCTGAATTTGGACTGTCACATCCAGACAGAGGGGTAACAACATAATCATTATTATAGCCAATTGGACCGAATTAAGTGTGTCAAGAAGACACGTGTGTGACAATTAGTTTTTTGTGGGACAGGTGCCCATATATTTCTTAATTCAGTAAGAGAGGACTGCTGTGTAAGGGATTTAGGTATTTTGGGTCAGGTAAGTTGGGCAGGTGAGGAAGCAAATGCAAACAGACAAGACAAGACACAGGGATGGTGAGGGACAGAAAAGGTTGGTAGACACCATGACTGGGGTGAAGGAGGGGACAACCCAGGCTCATGCCCGTCAAGCTTGGAGAAAGTGAGAATTGAGTCCTCACTCACTGGACTGTCATCACTGTCCCCTTACTTAACAGGCATCTGGAGCAGCCTCTCCATCCAGAGAAGGTGTACACCAATGGTGTTGTGTACGACCCTATGCACCATCCCTGGCATCTCCCTGCAGTTGATGAAATCACCACGTCAGCCACTGCTCCTGGAAGGTACCACTGCACCAGCTTCTGGGGCAGTACTACCTGAGGGTGCATGTATTGCAGGGGGCAGCAGAGGCAGTGCTGAGAAGTTGGCTGCCAGTCATGCTGGGCATTGGTGCTGGAGCTGGTGGAGCCTGGCCAGCCTGCCCCAGTGGAGTTGGCCTACCTCGCTGTGCTGTGTAGCATTTAGTGATGTTGTATATATGGATGACATGGAGACATTTTGACAACACATAATAGAAAAAAAAATAGAAATAAGGATTGGGGTGAGAGAAACAAGAGATAGAATTAGTGCCATCATATGTGGCATACAATACATTAAAACAATTACACAACTCTTATCAGAAGCATTACATTTAAGTATGCATCCTAGCAGATGCACACTATACAACAGATTGCTTAAAGTAATCCTTGAAATGTGCATATGTTGCACATATACATGGTCCAGTTTTATTTATTTTATTTATTTTACATTTAACTGGGAAAGTCCGACTGGATACAGGTCCATTTTCAGTGGAGGCCCAGGGAGAAAAGCTCCAAATGTATAAAAAGAAGTGTAAATACAGTGAAATTATTACAGTGAGTTATCACAAAACTGAGATTTGTTTAACGATATCTGCACACAGGTACATGTTTTTCTCACATACATACAGCAAAGCTTGGAAGCAAGTAGCCGAGAAAGAAATAGTTAAAAGATTTCATCTGAAAAAGGAAAACACATATATTAAGGTGGTTATCATACATGGTGTAATGTTAACTTTAAATCTTTCCAGTAGGTGGGTGATGCACAGAATTTTAAACAGTTAGAGAGTCAGAGTTTTATTCTTGTAATGAGGTTCTCATTTATGAATTATGTTTGAGTGGGGGTTAGTCAGGGTTTGTACACGGACAAAGCCACTGCATTTTTAGGTATTTCCTAAGGGATTTTTTGAATTGGGATAAGGAGGTGTCAATGGTGAGTTCAGCAGGAAGTAGGTTCCAGTTTTTACTGGCAGAGTTGGAGAATAGTGATTCACCAGCTGAATTGTTTGTTTTAATAGTTTGCACTAGCAATTTTTTGGAAGAGCGAAGGGATTTTAGGTTACTGTAAGGGGTGATGATATTTTTCAGTATGGGTGTACTGTCCACTGTACTGGTTGGTAGAGGATTTTGTGAACAACTATTAGTTGGTTATATTGCAGTTGATAGGGTAGTTCAAGCCAGTCTAACAATTGAAGGTTAAGGCAGTGATGGGTTCTATAAGCTGATCCTGTGGCAAATCTAGCAATGTTATTGTAGCACCTAGGAAATTTATTGAGGTTTCATTTGCTTAGGTTTACGAAGATGGGTGAGGCATAAAGAAGGGCTGATAGCAGTTCAATTGGCAGGCTCATGTTGCTCGACTGGAGAGACTGTGGGAAGCAAGTGGTATGTATGCAGCAGAAGAGAAGTATTATTGTAGCTTTATACAGATTACAGGTTTACAGCAGGGCATTTGGGCCACTGGTATAGAGTTTTTAATTTAATGTAAATATTATTGAAATAACAGTATTGTATATTTGGGAACTGTGCTATTTGAACCCACAACCTATGACTACAGTCTAATATTGGACTCTTACGATTGGTTTCTGCTAGAGACTAATGCATGCATACTTGCCTTTACAGTTGGGATGTTCATGCTCAATTTGAAACAACTGTATAAAAGACCAAAAAAAAATCTTTAACTTTTAAAGCTGCAATAATTCTTCTCTTCTGCTGCATACATACCACTTCCTTCCCACAGTCTCTCCAGTCGAGCAACATGAGCCTGCCAATTGAACTCATGTTCAGTGGGAGCTGGGGAAAGAACAGAAAAGAACAGAAGGACATTATGCATACCCGTCTTGGCTGTATTTAGATTTCTAAGTCTTATAAATACTTTCTTATTGTCATACTTACACAGCTGTGGGATGTCTGCAGTCTCAAACTCATACAACCAACAGCTGAGAGTATCCCTTTTTCTGCTGCATAAGTCATTAAAATTATGCCTATATTGCCCTCCAATGCGTGGGATGCCAGTGGCATTGGAAACAGCCTGGGCCGAACTAATCCACACTTCAGACTTGCACTGGGAGCCAGAAGAGTTCTCCTGCAGAAGCCTTTTGGCTGTGGTGTTTTACCAGGAGTCCATTAAATATCATGGACTCTAGGAGACCCCACCTCTGTGCCCTAAACTTGGCATCTTCCTCTCCAGTGCCAGTCATGTCTACCAGCCAAACTAGAGCAATGGAAATTGATGCTTTTCCACCAATTCTAGTTATCGCATTTACTGGTAGTGTGCAAACCCAAGCAATGATGCCGATCACATTTGTGTGATGTTAAGCAGAGTGCAGCAGTGCCAAGCAGGGAGGAATTAAATTATTGAAATTGGAAGGTTAATCTGACACTTGGCCTTTGTTTGAGGAGTGTCTACTGATGTAGTCTGGAAATATATATTGGGCTTTGGAAGGTAACTGTTAGGTGAGTTAAGTTTGCAGACATGCACTGGGGGCATACATGTAATGAGCTGACACATTTGTTTTTGCCTTTATACACTGAGTAAAATTGATTTTTACACTGCAGGATTCAAGCCTAGGTATAAGAGACAAAACATTTTCTTCCACATTGTTAATTTTCCATCTTGCCACAGAAGAAGTGCTGCTCAACCATAGTCTGGAATCATACATAAATACATGTGACATTTTGAGCTGTTACAAATGTGTGTGACCTGACAAGGTTATTGGATATAGATCCAGTTGTGTGTGTGTCTTACATAATTGTGAAGATCATGTAGAATTATACTTACAGAAATATATGCCCTCAGTCATACATCTGAAAACACAATCATGGTATCTCATCCCTCATACATATAATTCATATCAGGTCCTCTATCTAAAGTGTTGTGAGACTGAATATAATGGGATGTAGAACAATAGTAAAAGTGCATGGAATACCCTGTATTAAAACCCAGGACCATATGTATGGCAGCCTGCAGTTAGACATATTGCCACAAGAATGTTCAAATAACACTTGTCTATTTTACAGTTCATTGCTATAAACTGCACTGTCACATCAGTAAAAATAGGTTGCACACCCTGTACTAGAGCCCAAGACAATCTGTACTCCAGTCCTACAGTTGTACCTGCTGTCACGGGACTAGTTACATGAAATTTCCTAATGTCCTAATCATTCTTAAGGTCTCTGTTGTAACTGCCACCCAATGTCACATAATGTGTTTGTGCAGTGCCCAACAGAATTCATTCAATGTATCCAGTTTCAGTTATTGACTGTCTGAATCCTGTTGGTAGCTGTTTTATTGCTGACTGCCACGCAACATTGCAAAGCATAATTGCACAATGGAAAACAAAAATTGCAACAATGTATTGTTTTGACCTTTGCCCTTTTACATATGTTGTGTTTGCATGTGTTTTGCAGGTGTTCTGTCTGCTTACTGGGTGTGCCACTAGTCCAGATTGTGCACTGCTGTGCTTCACAGAATCAAAATAAGCACAGCCAAACCTGACATTCATTTGTCCCTTTTCCCATATTTACACTAAGTGGCACATTGCGCAAACACTGGCCACCCCAAAAAAGAAGAAAAAGAAAAAAAGGGAAAAGTATCTGAAATGAGCAAATGCAATTTGTGACATGCACACTACAAAATGTTAGTACACTTTAGATATTTCAACATAGGTCTGGATTTGAACTCTCACTCCAGTGAACCTTCAGAACACAGTAAGGGTGCCTTATCCCTCTTTGCCACACAAACAGCTTTGCAGCAGGGAACTCAAACATGAAGAAAGGCAATCTATGAAATAAACACTACAAAATGTTTGTTAGTACACATGACATATTTCTACATAAGTATAAATTTGAACTCTTACTCCAATGTACCTTCAGAAGACAGTAAGGGTAACTTATCCCTTTTTGCCAGACAAACAGCTCTACAGCAAGGAACTAAAATCATTTTGCATACAACCAACTGAAACATCAAATACTGTAATATGAAACCATACAAGTGTTATTTGTACATTTATTATTTTTTGAAGTAGCACACCAAGTGCTTACATAACCAGTTATGAGTATAGCTTGCAAATATGCAGCTCTGTCTTACCTCTCTGTGTTTGGTTGTCGGTCTTCTCTTATCTGACAAGTAATCTGAGACATGCAGTCTGTAAGCCATTCTATATAATTGTTCTCAGAATGTGTCTTCATAGGTTCATATGTCTTTACTAGGCTAATGACCACAAGGGTCTTTTTAGCCTAGCCATGCATCCCAAATCTCTGACATGTTCCGATACCCTTGATAAGGGTAAACAGGGGCTTGAGAGATGAAACATTTACAAGCTAGGGCCTAGGAGATGAACTATTTACAGGATGCCTCTGTCCATTAGAGACATAAGTGCCAATCTAGGGAACAATTTCCTGTTCCCCATCCAGTTTTCCAGGTTGCACTTGAATTGGGTTAGGGAGGAACTCTGCTTCACATGGATGGGGAGCCTGTTCCAGAGACAGGGTGATCTCTGGGATAAAAGTGTAAGCCCGTTGAAATATGGGATTTCCATTTGTTATGCAGGGGGTATGCACACACACACACACACACACACACACACACACACACACACACACACACACACACACACACACACACACACACACACACACACTGGACTGAGATTAGAACCCCTATGTATTTAATGTTACACACTACAGATCAAAGTGTTTACAGCACGTGCCATGGCTTAAGTGTGAGGATATTAACTTGCAATAATATAATATGCAGTTGCCAACAAATGAAGGGGAGGATGGATGTTAATGGACAGAACCTGTGAATTGTGTGCTGCCTACTTATATTTCCAACCTGGACAAAATTACATCTAACACTTTCTAATTCTAATCTGACACACCCACTGGATATAGGGAAGTCTGCATTGTTATTGTGTTTACCTTCTCCTACCAGTAGTCATTTACTGCTGCAATTCATTAAAAACAAACACTGAGGGAGTGCCTGCACTATGTTTACATCTGCTACACTGAGCTATATATTTGGGATTCAGCGATTTTCATGAGTTCACACCTCATTTGCATCTTCACCATGCTGACAACCCTGAATCTACATCATAAAAAGGCAACTGTGTAGCTAGGGAAACTGAAAGTGAGGAGACTTGTTTATGTGGAGAACACAGAAAAGAAGCTATTACTTTGAGATATAGCTGCACAAAAATACTGAACTTGAGAAGGTATTCTTGCACTTTATCAGCTACATAAGAAAAATCTGTTTAATAGTTTTGTATATATATATTTTGATTAGCAAAGACTTTTACACTTTTATTTGTATGCATTGGTTAGAAGTGTACTGATGGTTTGGACATGTTTGTCAGGGCATTTCACGGGTATACATCATTGGCAATACCTTAACATGGAATATTCTGTGTTAAATCTGTAGACATGTTTCAGGGACAGTTCATGCGATAGCACTTTTAGCATTTCAAAGATTGTTTGTTAGCAAAATGTGTTATTTGCCTGTTCTTTTAAAGGTGGAGGAGCAGAGCTACATTTCTGTTATGGCACAGACAAGGATATGTTGCTATTGTTACTCTCTTTTTTTTGTTTGTTTTTTTTTTGTTTCTTTGCACCCATCTTGTTGTTTGTATTTCAGATCTCTTAGACAATTTTATCTTTCCCAGTGGTTAACAGTAAAATGCTACCTTTTCTGTTTAACTGGCAATAGTTATTTTTGTAGTTATGTGATACTTACGTGTGTTATCCCTGTGTTGTCTTTTAGGACACCTAGGACTATACCACACAGGCATCTCAATCCTTGCAAACCATGCTTCACTAACCCTTAGAATCAAGTCATTGTTGAAGCTTTTAAGCAACATTGTGCCTTCCTGCTTGAGAGAGGGCATGGCGCAATGTAAGGCAGAATGCAAATTTGGCAGCAGATTGTAGCAGATGATAATGCAGTGGGTGGCCATAGCAGGACATATGACAAACTTCACCATAGGGCCACTGACATGATCTCATCTGCATGGAGGAGAGCAACTGCAGTGGCCTGTGATCCAATGGGTAATGGGGGGGGGCTGCTACAGAACCACCACTAACAGCAAATAAAGAGTTCCTGTCCTCTGTCAGGGATCCAGACAGCTCCCAGGAAAGTGCAAAACAGCATGTCCTTGACATTGGTGCTACTGTTTCAGGTACTGCAAGCACGACCCAGGAGGTAGGCTTTTGTATCTCAGTTGTTAAATACTGTTGTATAGTAAAAAAATTAAAAATCAGCACATTAGTTCTGTTTCACAAGAAGTTTTTTTTTTGGGGGGGGGGGATTGAAGATTGCTACAGTTAACAACACATTCTGATTGGTTACACATGGGCTTAGGCTGGACTTGTCATCCAAGTTCTTGCTGAAAGTATAGTTAATGGACATGTAAAGGAGCAAATTACCCCCTTGTTACTGTTAATTGTGATGATTTTGTCTTTCCCTTTTGCATAACTTCTTTCTGGACCATCCAGCATACAGAACATACAATCATCTACATATGATAAGCTGAACATTTTTATGTCAGTACTGATGAGCAAGAATGTTGTTACTACTGTGACTAATAGAGTTAAATCTTTCCTGTATGACTTATTAATGGAGGGGTCCATAACACCTGAAACATATAATTATTTGCATAATGCTAACCCAGTGGTGTCTTTGTTATATGGATTACCAAAAATCCACAAAAACTTGAGGCTACCCCTGACAAGGCCAGTTGTATCGGGGGAGGGGGGGTTAGATGGATTACTGCTGCCATTTCTAAGTATTTAGAGAATCAAATTTCCTCCCTGTTAAAATTTAGTCTGAGTTTTATAAAAGACACAAGATTTTTTATATAATTTAAAAAAGTTGGGATGACTGTAATAGTGTTAATGATATTATGATGGTTGCACTAGATATAAAATCATTATTTACAGTCATACCTAATGACTTTGGTCTAGAAGCCTTGAGGCAATTTTTATATAATCATAGTACTTTCTCTAATAGTAAGATAGAGCTACTCTGCAGGATGATGGATGTTGTACTTAATAATAATGTATTTATTTATTTATTGGCATTTGTTAACCGGGATAGTCCAGCTGGGTCTGTGGCCCATTTTCAGTGGAGACCCGAGGAGAAAAGCTTTGAGAAAAACTACAGTTTAAAAATAAATGCAAAAACAGTTTTACAGTACCATAAGTAATAACCGTACGGAGATATTACAGAGAAAAAATACTTAAGTCAAGGGAATACACTAATTATAATTAAGTAGAGTAGCTAAGTATATACATATGTACAACAAGAAAAGCATTCAACAGATGTGGTTAGACAACATTGTACAAGTAAGCATATACTAAGGGGGAAGAATACCTATATAGAAAGAAATAGATGAAGGAGGAGGAGTTAAGTTGGGGCTTGACAGGGGCAAGTTTTGGAGTTGAGTAAATGAAGTTTAAGTTTCTCCTTGAAGTGAGATGGGTGTACAATGCTACAAATGTCTCTAGGAAGTTTGTTCCAAGCTTGGGCCACAGAGTACTTGTAAAGGAGTTTACCCACTGCTTTTTTGGGATAGTATGTAATAGTTGCTAATTTGAAGTCCTGAGGGTACGGGTGGAGAGTGCATGGTGATGAAGGAAGAGAGAGCAGGACATGCTAGAGGTTTATAGACTATAGTATGTAACATTTACAGTTGGGCTAGCAGCAATAAATGTGGGAATTCAAGCCAGTTGAGAGAGTTTAGGGGTAGGCAGTGATGAGTATTATAGGGAGAGTTAATGATAAATCGAGCTATCTTATGAGAGGTTTCCTGGAGTTTGTTTAAGGTAGTAGTTTGAATATGGGTGAGCACAGGGGCAGCATAGAGAAGGGAGGGGGAGGAGGAGAGCTTGAGCAAGGGTGAGTTTGGAATTAGTAGTTAAGAATTTCTTATGGCGATATAATAAACCAAGCTTTTGGTTTGTCTTTTTTATACATTGTAGAATGTGCAAGTTAAATTTGAGTTCATCATCAATGATGACCCCTAGGAGTTTAGTGTGGGATTCTAGTTGAATAATAGTGCTATTTGAGGATGTAATGGCAAAGGAGGATTTGTGGTGTGCTAGAGAATGAGAGAGAAATAGTAAGAGTTTGGTCTTTTTAGGGTTAAGGATGAGGAGATTGATAGATAACTAGTGTTGTGTAGCTAGGAAGACCTGTTGTGTGAGATCATGGAGTACAGTGATGTTATTAGAGGTAGTAATCAGCGTAGAATCGTCTGCATATTGGATGAGGGAAGATGTATTACAAGCTGTATGATCATTGGTGAAGATGTTAAATAGAAGAGGCCCTAGGATGGAGCCCTGTGGGACCCCTGTTGAGACAGGGAGGAAAGGAGAGGAAGAGGAGAGCCATTTTACTGATTGTTGTCTGCAGGATAAGTAACTAGAGAACCAGGCAAGGGAGGAGGAACACATATTGAGGTTTGCAAGTTTAGATAGTAGGAGAGGATGGGAGACTGTATCGAAAGTTTTAGATAAATCAAGGAAGAGACAAGATACCAGTTTGTTATTGTCAGTTAAAGTGTTATGTTTAATGATTAATACTTCCATCAGTGCTCAGGGATTGCTATGGGCACCCCTGTAGCCAATACGTATGCCAACCTGGTACTGACCAGATGGGAGGAAATTAGCATTTATAATGCTGATGGAACCTTTAGGAATACACATCTCCTATTTCTGAAGAGATTTGTGGATGATGTGGTTCTTTTGTGGAAGAGGTGACTCTGTTAACCTTAGAAATTATGTTGATGCACTACAAGAGAGTGCTAATTTCATAGTATTTGACATAAATTCTTCATATAAAAACATTTATTTCTTAGATGTTGACATCAGTATTAATATGCATACTAACACATTTGAGACTAAAATATATAGAAAGGCTGTACAAGCTACCAGATTTTTGCATTATGAAAGTATGCATCCCAGGCATATATACAGAGCTGTATTAAAAAGTCATTTTATAAGAGCAAATTGGTTAAATACTGGTGAGGTGAGTTTTAACAATGAATTGGACACTATGGTTAATGACTTTTGGAGTAGAGGTTATACAGGCACTTTAACTGACAATATAAAAAGTCAAGTAGTTAGTGAGAGATCTGGTTCTTTGCAACCATATATGCATACTAATAGTAATTAGCCTATGAACAGAAGGAGAGAACATCAACTGGTCTATATGCTGAAGTTCAGTAGTCACACGAATATGATTAAAAATATTACCAGGAATTGGTCTGTCTTGCAGTCTAATCTGAAGTTAATAATATAGTTGGTGAACGACCTACGTTTATATATAAAAGAGAGAAGAACTTATAACAAATTATTTATAAAAAAGAGATGAGAACAACCTTTGCTAGAAATATGTTTCATAGATTTGGGACAGTTCCATGCCTTAACTGTGTTTGCTGCAGTGAAATAAACACTGATACTAATTTTACACATCCAATAACAATGAAAAACTTTAAGATTAGAGCATCTGGCTCTTGTTACACAGAAAACAGTGTATATTGCTAACTGTGTTAAATGCCAGTGTTTTTATATAGGCAAAATGAATGTGAATTTTAAAGAAAGAATTGGAGCTCATCTTTGACATTCGTAGAGGTGTGGAAACTAATGCCTTATTTAAACACATACTAGCAAAAGGGATACAACATAAGTTCAAGTTTAGAATTTTGCAAAACGTATTTTTAAATATGTGTGGTGGAGATATTGTAAATGCCACAGAGTTGGCTGAATATAAATGGATAAACTACTTTAGGTCTGATACCTTACCTGGTTTGAACTTAGCTAATACTATTAAACCTGTTTTGAGAGCCAAGCAAGAAATTATTTGATGGCTTGTAAACATCTTATAACAGTTTTTACAACATTACGTATGATGTTATTTTGTTAATATTGTGTATAGATTTGATAATATAGATGAATTGTTTTTAGTATTGCTTTAATTTAGTCACACGTTTTATGCTGTGTAATTATTGGCTGACTGATTATTTAAATAAGGTTGTTTTCATGATGTGTTTTATGCATTGAAAAAGAGCTTGTGTCTCAAAAGCTTTGCTGCTACTACTGTTATTAAATTCTACAAACGTGAGAACGTGGTATGTGTTTTATTACTGATGAGCAATTCAAAGAAATATTTTAGTTTGTGCTGTTGATGTCAGGACTGTTAAGTGCATTGCTGTACTGTCTAATAGTGGCACCACTGTTTTGTTAGCATATATTGGGCTACAGTAGTTTAGGTATTAAATGTTGCTGTTTGTTGCTTATTATCACAGGCAATCCTGACAATGGAAGTGTGGGACTTCTACCACCTGATATCAGAATATCACAAGATTCTGATGATGATGGTGGCCAAACAGAGGCACAGTCGTGGGGTGCAGAGGTTGAATATAAAACTGAGGTTGACATGCAGCCATCCAGTGAAATTCCATCGGACACAGCCAGTAGGCCTACACCTACCCATTCCAATGAGCCCTCAGATATTGGACAGGTGGAGGATGAGACAGTTGATCAGGGAAGTGTTGTTACTGTGGGTTCAGTGCCTGTTGACTCTGGCAGTAGGCAAAGTGTGGCTTAGGTGCCATGCAGGAGGGTTGTTATTGCATATTGGTGCATATCATTCAAGAACTGATGGAGGATCCTGGATGATGATGCCTGTGACACCCCTGGCATGTTCCTTGTTGGTCTCTGAAAGGTACCTGTAGCTTAGATTCTAAGTGCTACACATACCTTTACCTCCACTGGGATGGGTACCCCTTGGTTTGACCTGGCTCTGAGTTGAGGGAAACATTGGTTGAAGAGTTCCTGTAGTGTGTCTCTATCCACCCTGTAGCACGCTACAGTTTCCACATGTAGATTGTGGTAAGTTACCTGGGGTCTGAAACTCTTCTCTGTCTTGGCCTTGGTCTATTAGCAGAAGCAGCAGCATACACTTTAGCTGTTGCATATACACATGAATTAAAGCATTAGCAGCCCCTAACATTGTTTCTGGGTAGGCTCCTTTCTGTGGCTGTATTCCAGTAAGTTTTGGAATTTGCAGGGAAAACCAGCACTGAGTCTACACGGTTGCTTTACAGCTTGTTGAATAGCTCCGACATCTTGGATTGGTTGATTAGCATACAGTTCAGCTGCTTATGTTGTAATTTGTATGTCATCATGTCTGCCTTGTTTGCATGGCTGTGCACAGTTCTTCACACCATGCAGAGCTGTTCATTAAATCCAAAACACTGCCAAGACATGCACATGGTGGAAACGGACCATGTAGACTTTATTGAACACACGCACACACACACACACACACACACACACACACACACACACACACACACACACACACACTCAAATATGTATATGTGTGTAGTACTACAGATCAAATACACCCAATGTCAACATGGAAAACAATGTCAGAAACGCCAACATTGACATGCCAATACACATGCACCAAGAAACAGCTTTGGAAAATGCAAAATTTAAAAAGATAAAAATCATAACTTTTTTGGAGAGAGTTAAGCCACCCACATCCCCTACCAGTTATACTAACCCCAAGTTCAGAAAATCATGGGTGTAAAGACATATTCCCGTATCCCAGAACTGTGCAGTCTCAGACATCTGTCGACCAGCTGTTTAGTCAATCATAAATGATCGACTAAACAGCTGTTGACCAAGCGCACACATAACCTTTTCAGGAAAATTATATGATGTATGTAGGTGTGTCTGTGTGTGTGTGTGTATATATATATATATATATATATATATATATATATATATATATATATATATATATATCAAAATAATATTGCAGTACCATATACTTCATTTTTTTAATGGCTGCAGTTTTTTTGTCTCTTAGGTAGTTCCTCAGCCTTTCAACTATTTTTTAAATATGCGTCCATTTATTTATGCTGCACTGTTGAAGTTGTAAATAACAGGTAGGTGATAGCTTGGAAACAGCAGGTGGCTTAGACTAACAATTGTTTGTTCAGCATCATCATAAATGCAGCAGAGCAGGGCTTTTATCTTTTCATTAATTTTGTTTTCCTACTTGTGTGTTCAGCTTTGACAGCTAGCCTCCTATATCCTAAGCTGAGGTAAAACAAACAGGAAACATATGCTGTGTAGAGTGCTATCAATGTCAACACTCATATTTTTCCATCATAAGTATGCAGTGGTGTTTCCAAGCCATTCATTTGCAGGGATGAATAATTTTGGTCAGCTGATTAGCTTTTTTGAAAGAAGGAAAGCACAATAGTTAAAACTTTGTAGGGCTGCGTATTTCTCTGAACCATTTGTAAACTGACTTTTCAACATCACAGATTACACCATCTTTTTCTCTTGTATTAAGAACTAGAATTGGAATGCCATTCATAAAACATAATTTCATTCTGGTTAGTATATTGTCCGGTGCTGATTTAATAGTTTCAAGTTATCTAACCAAGTCTGTCTCTTTCATTCCTGAAAGTTCATAAATATGGCCATGTGACTCCACCTTACAATTTAAATTAAAGCATATATGACTTTTAGCTTTTATGGAAAAACAGTGTTCAGCCATGTACTTCAGAAGCATACACTGGTGGTGTAGAGATAAAGCCATGCCTGCAGCCCAAGTAATACAAGTTCAAATAGTCACTAGTGGAATGAAAAAGGAAGCACATGCAACCTCTGCAGAGATGCAAATACTCACATCACCACCAGAGATGGCGTTAAGCCATAGAAATGGAACATTTGTCATTGCTGGGATGTTGGTGACAGAGCAAAGCACATATCGGTGTCTGGAGGATGGCCCTCCTTCTGACTGGGTAATATCTGACTGAGGGGACACTTCATGATTGTCAGGCATGAAAGAAATTACAAAAAAAAAAGGCCATCAGAAGGTGTCTTTGTAAATATTAGCTCAGTTAACTAGCAGCTTATTTACCTTAAACTGATAAAAATGCAGTTCCTGCTGATTGATGTTACTGCTGATGATGTATTTTATGCAGACAAGCTGGTTGTCTGGGTCAGGCTGTCCTCTAGCTTCAGAAACATTTGCCAAAATCACAGGGGTACATCTACTATGTAAATGATTTCCAGACTGTTACACAGACAGTCTGACCTTTTTTGTTTTGTAGGTGCTCAGTTTAAGAAGATATTATTTCACAGTTATAGTTGGACTAAGTGGCTTTGATTGTACTGAAAATGGAACACTTTAATAAAAAGTAAATATAAGCATAGACATTCTACCAAAGAAGTCACATTAGTATAACTGTCCTGCTGCTTCTCAGTGTGTAGGTGTATGTCATTAATACTGGGGCAATAACATGATATAGTACCAATTGAATAAATGAGCCCATTACCATTCAGCAGTACCTGTACTTTTAATATAATAATTATGAGCCTTGACTGAAGCTTATCATGATTTATAAATTAAATCCATCTGTTGTAATCCAGTAGGATTCCAACCAGTTGTGACAGAAATCTGAAAAAATGCAGGATGAAATGAAAGTGGTGAGTCTGAAACATTCTGTAAAAAGTAACTAAAAGATTTCTATAAGCATTAAAGTGGTATCCATTTGGTCCTTAAAATTAAAAAAAACCTGCACATACCACTATTAAATGTTGGCTGGCAATGCACTGGCATTTTTTAATTAATATGCAGTGGTAGTGGCTGCTGTGTTGGTATTTTATTTACTTTTGGTACTTTTCAGTATGGTGACTGATTTGCAAAATAAAAAAAAAGGATAGAAAAGATGCGCTAGCAATCAATTATGTTACATAATTAAACAATCATCATCATCATCATAAACTCCTTTTTTCCCATCTCTACATGAGGTTGGGGTGTTGTGTCAATTGTCACCATCTCTCTGTATTCACTACCACTCTCCTACCTACTTCGACACTCATGCCTGACTGTCACAAGTCTTCTGTCATACAATCCATACACCTTCTTCCTGTCTTTCCTAAATCGTCTTCACCAGATTGGCTTCTGCTTTTTTGCACAAGTGCCCCAACCACTGTAATCCATTCTCTTTAACCTTCTCTGCAGTTGAAGTTACTTTGGCTTCTTCTCTTATATCCTCATTTCTTTGTCCCACAGCGAGCATCCTAACACCCACCTCAGGTACTTCATCTCCATCACCTCTAACTCCCTGAACTGCTCTGCCTTTACTGCCCGGGTTTCTGTACTATACAGTAATATTGGTCACACCACCACTGTTTTATATACCATATGTTTCAGCTTCTGTGGCATTCTTCTGTCACAAACTGTCCATGACACAATGTGCCACTTGGCTGTAGCCCCACTGAGTCTCACTTTAACCTCCTCAATCAGACTTCCCTTCTCATCAGCTGCACCTCTGAGGTGCTTGAAGCTGTTCCACTGTTTTCCCTTCTGTCTCATATCCCAGCTTCTTCTGATTAACCCCATTTGCTGCCATTGCAGCTGTCTTATCTGTACTCACTTTTATTCAATGTGCCTTCAGTTTTGCATTTATATGATTAAATGATGCCGGATAATAATTAAAAATTAAGTAAACAAATACTTTGAATCCTTTGCCCTTATTTGCATAGATCAGGTTGTAGCACACTGATTCAGTTTCATACAGACATGGAATGTCTACAGTATACATTGTTTTCAAAGGCAGGATGGCTCAAGTAGATAACAAAATGTTGCAATGCACTGACAAAGAACAAAAAATAAAAAGTCCAGTCCATGCATTTAGTTTTATACTGACATGTTATCTTGTACACTGAGCAACTAAAAAAAAAAAGATTAGCAGAACATTAGATTCACTAAGGAATACTGTTAATGGCACCAACAGGGATTACAGTGATCACAGGATGGGGGATACACTAGATACCAGGGAATACTCTTTAAAGTGCTGTAATGGCCTCAACATCATAATGGGGATCAGGGGGATATTCTAGACACCAAAGATTGTCCTTTAAAGAGCTGTACTAAACCAATAGCATAGCAGGGTTTTGGGGGTTAGTGGCATTAACTAGATAACAGGAAATTTTCTTTAAAGTGCCATACTGGCACTGACATCATTATGCAGATTAGGAATGGGAGGGATACACTAGAAACCAGAGAATATTTTTTAAAGTGACATATTGGCACCAATATCATAAGTGGGATCATGGGGTGGGAGGACACACTAGACAACAGGGATTACAAAAAAAGTAAAGTTCTGAAATGACACTGAACATCATAATGGGGATTGTAGGGTGGGGGAATACACTAGACCACAAGGGCCTGATAGACGTGTGCCATAGTGGTATCTCAACTAGTACGATTGTGGGGGTAACCACAAGAGAGCAAATAGGGCAGGGACAGTTATAGGATTAATGCATACTGTATGGGAAAATATAATTTTCCAGCTGGAATTTGTGACATTTTGCTTTACACGATGAGTAAAAATAATTTTTCAAGCGATGATGTGATATTTTTCTTTGTGCTTTGTGACAATGGTGAAGCAAGACACAGCCTTTTAAAATAACTGATAAATTAGCATTTCTAACAACACATTGCTAATCTGTAGTAACAGTATATCCACGAAAGCAGGAAACCAAGGTCAAATCCACACAAATAGTTTTTATTCAGCGCTTTCATCTCTAGAGTAGAAACTTAATCAGAACAATACACCTTCATACCCAACATCCTTAAATATCCAAACCAATTAACATTAATGAGCTAATTAGTGAGGTAATACTCCGAAAAGGGAACATCTTAAAGAAACACTCACAAATTAACACTGTGACATAAAATAATACAGTTAAGAAAACACTTTAAAATACATAAAAGAATATATTTGCCCTCTCCAAAGCAAAAAACACAGCATCAATGGGACCAGACGGTGTCCCGGGCTGTGTCTTACACGAGCTCCAAGAAGAACTAAACCCTCATATAAAGTCACTGTTCAGTCTCAGCCTTACTACAGGATATGTACCCAAGGAATGGTGCACAGCAACAGTGGTCCCACTCCACAAAGGTGGTGCCACAACAGACCTCAGAAACTATTGCCCTATAAGCCTGACTAGCCTGGTCTGCAAAGCTATGGAGTGTATCATCATGGAAATCATAAACAAAGACATTGGGAACCTCCAGACACTGGATCCTACCCAGTTAGGCTTGGTGAAGGGCAGATTTTGCCTCTTGAACCTGGTCGACTTCTTTGAAACAGTTACCAAAGCCATAGATGAAGGGAAGGTAGTCCACACAGCCTACTTGGACCTCGCAAACGCCTTCGACACAATACCCCACTCGGGCATCATAAATAAGCTCACCAGTTTAAATATCAACCCCTATGTCACAAGATGGGTTGCAAACTGGCTCAGGGATAGAACCCACATGGTCAGAATAGCAGGTGCCATGTCAAACTCTAAACCAGTTGCAAGTGATGTCCCACAAGGCTCAGTCCTGGGACCTCTCTTGTTCGGTATATATTTCTCAGAGGTACAGGCTAACATGGGTGGACTATGGCTGACCAAGTTCGCAGATGACTGCAAACTGGGTGCCGTAATCGACTCTCCAGCTGACACAAGCATCCTCCAAAAGGGTCTCACAGAGATGGATAACTGGTGCCAGAGCCATGGCCTAAAGCTAAATGCCAAAAAGTGCATAGTCATCCCCTTTGGGAAAAACAAAGTGCCCACAAATTACCACATAGGTGGTAATCCATTAAGTACGGAAGAAGTAATTAGGGACTTGGGGACCCAAGTAGATAGCAATCTCTCCTTTGACAATCACATTGCCAAAGTGGTTAGAAAGACCTTCTATATAGCCCACCTTATCATGAAAGGATTCATATCTAGATCAAGAGAGGTCATTGTGCTCCTCTACTCATCACTTATCAGGCCCATAATTGAATACAATGCCCCATTTGGGATGTACCTTACCCGACACCTGCAGCAACTGGAAAGACCCCAAAAGTACCTCCCCAAGAGGATCAAAGGGCTCAAACAGATGCCCTATGCAGCTCGGCTAAAGAAACTCCAGCTCTACTCAGTTGCGTACCACCTACTCAGAGGCGATCTGTGTCTGACGTATAAAGCCATGTCCAACCCAGAATTAATGGACATGCTTCACCTCAGGAAATCCAAATCCCTTAGAGCTACATGCTCCAGGGACTTGAACCTCAGCACAGAAATAAATAGGACATGCTGGAGGGACAGATTCATATCCTAGAGGCTCCCCTCACTCTGGAACAAAATCCCAATCCATGTTAGGCACAGCCCCTCACTGACCCTCTTCAAGAGAAATCTTGACGAGTGGATGGGAGATCATAAGTTTACCCCTGGGATCTCTTCTGTGTCCCTGCTTGACAGAGGTACAGTAAACTAACCTTAAAAGGGCTACCTTCTGTGACCTACTATACAGAGGCACAGTCATCTAATCTAAAAGGGTGGCGAAAGCCAAACACACTCTGGCTAGGCTTATAAATGCCCTAGAGCGGATAGCCTAGTATCAGTGTATGAACCTATGAACCTAAGTATTTACTGTAATGATTATTTCCCATCTTTTGTCTAGAAAGTAGACATGGACAGCAACACTGCTTTGTGTTTTACATATTAGTACGCATGAGGATGGGAAACACATTTTCCATATTGGAGCTGTACCATTTTATTTTGGATTTTTTCTGGATGGGAAAGTAAAATATAGTACTTTAAAATGATTCTGGAAAGAGAATATTTGACATTTGCAGTGATAAATAAAGCTCAAAAAAGAGGTGCAGACACACTCTTAATCAGAAAGCAAATTGCACTGACTTTGCTTAAATGTGTTGCAACTGTATTGCCCTGCCACTCCTTAGCATGAGTATCCATTTCACTAACAATTTTATATGGGGTCATAAATTTGGTGAACACATTCAGGGCCTGTTGGACTTCAAGAAGCTTGATAGTCCATATTCCATGTTGGAACTTGTGACTGCCCATGTGGTAAGGCAATTCCTTCATGAACATATCAATTCATGGGCTAAGTTTTATTGAGAGAGGAAGTTTTGAAGATATGAAGTTGTTACATATCATGTTACATTTATTAACTTGTATTGAGGCTGAGTGTCTTCTTGTGTTTAGGCCATCAAGAGGGTATTCTAAACAAAACTCCAACACTGTGATTACAACAAAATGCAGCAAATCCAGTAGGATGTGCAATCTTCTACAGATTTATTGTAAAAAAAACACTCTAATTGTTTTTGACCCTTTCACCTTTTCATGGGACTTCCTCAGACTTACAAAAGTAAAAATAATGTCATTACAGTCTGCTTGACTGGCAAACAGCCATCTCAACAAGGTCACATGATTAACTTCTAATAAGGACATTTAAAGAAACCACATTCTAAAACACTTGATTACCATAACACATCGTTGTCCTTTGTGTAGCACTGATAAAAATATCACCATCATTTAATTATAAAAATTATAGCTGTGCTATACTCCAGACATAAAATACTTTGAATTCATAAATTCAACAATAATTAGTAAGAAATAATAAATAATAGAACAAACTGATTTCGGCAACTTTTTGAGGTGAAAAGCATTAACTTACTTTTCTTGGGGTTGAGTAGGAGATTTGATTCCTTGAGACAGAGAAAAAAGATTTTGGGTAATGTCTTGGAGCTTATTTATTGTTGAGGCCTCGCACAATAATTTTAAGTCATCAGCATACTGAACTAAACTAGCATGGTGAGTGGAGGTTATTAATAAATATATTAAATAAGAGAGGACCCAGGATAGAGCCCTGAGGGACACCTGTAGTAATTGGTTAAAAATATGAGTAGGTTTGTTGCCATTTAACAGTTTGTTGCCTTCCAGATAAGTAACTAAGGAATCACAACAAGGAGTATTGTGAAAGTCCTATTGAGGAGAGTCAAACAAGCAGTTACTGGTGCGAGACAGTATCAAATGCCTTTGACAAGTCTAAAAACATGGTGAACACAAACAGACCATTGTTTCTGTGTCGATTTATTATATTATTATTATAGCTTAGAGATCCTTGGGCAGTTAGATCCTTAGGATTACTAAGGGATTGAGGGTATATATGGCTAAAGAGTAGATCTACATTCACTGAAACTGCATGCAATGTGAACAAAAAAACCTTTAAGCCCTATCAGCTATAACAAAAAATACAAACAGTGCTTTGCATGAGGCAAGCTCTTGCCACACCACCGCCACCTCCGTGATAGAGGATTGCACCGCCTATACACATTTACATTTCCAAATATTCTAAATCTGAGAGACAGCCTTGCCGCAGTTACACAAGCGTGCTGTTTTCAATACCCCAATTTGAACAAATATGGGAATCAAAAAAACTTGTTTGATAATTCTATTTCATTGGACTAGGGCTTGATAAATAGGCAGGAACCCATCAGGAAGTAGGGATAATAATAATAATCAAGGATGGAATTAAATTCAAGGTATGTGATTGTCTAAAAAGCGGTTATGGGGACTAGTGATTGATAATCTAACAACATCAACAAAAACAGTTATGGGACTGTTTGCAATTTTGTATCAAAAAGTGAAAAGTTACATAAAGAATCACAGAATGGAAATCTAAACTCGGCTGCATAACTAATGTCACCATGGCCACTGGACACAACCTACCTTTAAAATGCCAGAGCATCTCAGAAGATTTAAGACAGCTCACTGAAGATGACAGCAAGATAAACACAAAAATATGAAATATTAATCTGCAGAACAGTAGATAATTCTGCTGATGTATTTACCATTCTTCAGTTTTCACTTGTGATGCTACAACTAGTAATGGATTAGCTTCCTTAAAAGATTAGGAAATGACGTGATTGTATACATCTGGTCACTGAGAGAATGCTGTATAAAAGGGGCAAGTGAGGTTTACTTGAAGTTAATGAACAGTTTCTGAACTGGCAGTATAATACTATAGGAGATATGACATAGAATTGCGAGTGGGCGAGAGTTGCATATCTACCTTGAAGACAAATAAGCCAACCTGATGATCTACAGCTTGACCCAGATACAGACAAAAGAACCATATGCAACAGACAGCATTTATTTATTTGTTTTGATAGCATGCTATATAATTTATAGGCTTGCAATGGTTAACACCTATAAACAGCATGACCTAACAGCACAAAATCCTGGGACACAGAGATGAGGTGATACTTTTTATTGGACCAATACAAGTGTTACACTTACTTGAGATTTCAAACTAACAAGTGCCATTCATCAGGCATAAACAAATTGTTGATGTTAGATGCACTGGTTTAATATGACTTCTGTCCAGAAAAGAAGGGAATACATCATTCAAACATCATTCCATTCCAGTTATCTAAAAGGCATGTTTAACAAATATCCGCAGTGGTGCAGTGGTAGCATTGTTGCCTCATAGCAAGAGGTTCTCCCGTTCGATTCTCGGCTGGAGTGCGGGGAGTGCCTTCTGTGTGGAGTCTGCATGTCCTCCCCGCGGTTGGGTGGGCATTCGAAAGACATGCGTGAATGGGCGTGCCTTCGCTGAAAGTTGAACGTCGAGCTGGCACCTTGGCATTCGTGAAAATCTGCTGCCAATCATTAGCGGACCGGAGTTCCACTGTGGCGACCCCTAACTGGGAAAAGCCGAAAGACAAACAACAACAACCAGTTTAAAAAGAAAAAAAGACAACTTAATCTGTAGCTCAGACAGTGACACAAACATCACACTATAGATGCAGTGTCAGTACACACACATGCATGCACGTGTGTGTGTGCATGAGTGTGCATGCACTGAACTGATAAATGTTATAATATGGATATATGTAGCCAGGAGAGCCTAACATCCTAATACTAAAAGAGATATGTTACGTGCAGTTAGTATGTTCTGTACTTTAGCCTGCAGGAATGAAAGCAGGATGAAAAAAAAAATAAACATTGATGGCATGTCAGCATTAAGGACTGTCTGTTACCTTTGAAGAGTAGTAGTAGTAGTACTAAAAACAGTTTTGCTGTAATGTTCAATTTGTTTGGAACTTTGGCCATTCATACTCTTAATTAAGCATATGGATATAATTGTGTAAACTAACATTTTACTTTATATGATCTTAACCACTCACTCTTTTAATGAATAAAGAATTGTGCTAACATTGCACAGCCATGAACATTGTGATTAGACTTCTGCTAAAGCATTACAAAAAAAAAAATAAAAAAGTAAAACTGTTTGATAAGAGCTCACCTTTGCCTGATGGTTACTTCATCTGGTAATATGATTATGGTCAGCCAGTGAAGGAATGAATGAGTCAGAAGAGTTAGCCAGTGAAGGAATGAGTGAGTCAGAAGGGAGAGGCAGGGTGCCAGTAGTTCGGACAGGAGAACAAATATGTGACAAAATGCCTGAGTGTCTGAAAGACTTTGTCAGGGGCATTGTCTAAGACAGTGTACAGACCCTTGCTTTCTTTATTTATGAAAAGGACAACAAGTCTACCTTCTATATCCCAGCTAGTGTATATTTTCTGTATTCACTCCATAATTCAGATCATAGCATAATGTATATTGCAATCTGTCTCTAAAATGAATGTTTATCTCTTGAGTAAAGCCAGTTACTCCCACAATCTGGTCAGCCACAAACAGTCCTAACAAAGTTTGACTAAATGAATTGTAACTAGTACATACAATATTTTTTACAAGGAAAGGACCACATGTCCCATAATGATAGTTTCTGATATCGCTCATTTCTCATGTGTCCATAGTTAAGAGCAGCGTCAGCAGGGAGCCCAATGCTACAGATGAGCAAACATTATGTACTCCATTTCCCTTGTTTCATTTTCACTTCACTTGGTCATGGATGTGCAGACTGGATTGATGAAAAATAATTTATGCTTTAACTTCTAAACAGGTTCATTTATAATGGAAATGTAAAACAGCAACAGCACGAATAAGCATGACTGTAAAGTGGTTCTACTGGCTTTATTAACAAATTATATAATGTCCCATTATATACTAAACCTGTTCATATATTTCTATACACACACACACGCACACACACACACACACACACACACACACACACACACACACACACACACACACACACACACACACACACAGACACACAGACACACACACACACACACACACATATATATATATATATATATATATATATATATATATATATATATATATATGTAATATGCATATGTATGTATTAGCATGCAAAGAGATATATACAGTTTAGCAGTTAGCAAAGAGGATTAAGGCTCTTAGCTTTAATCTCTCAGCAAGTTACTTGGTTTTAGCTAAAAGGAATGGAATGCTGTATTATCTTCTCCTTGTCCATTATCCACTTGATCAATGTATAAAACGAAATATGTGTGCATAGATGGATATGTGTGTGTGAGCGAGAAAGAAGGGGCAGAGCAAGAGAGAGATAAATAAGACGTAACACAACTACACTGAAGATAAAAAGTGACATTGTGTTTATTTTGTCACAGATATGAGAACACACTGGTCTGACTTTTTTAGCAGAATGTCTCCCTTTGATCCATCACTGTTCTCAGTGTTGTGTTGCTTTGATTTTATGTCCTGGCAAAGGAAGGGATTGACAATCACATCCCAGAGTTGCAAAATGAGTTTGAAAGAATAGGAAGGACCTGAGAGTCATAACTGCTACTCACAGAGAATGACTTAACTAGGTTGGTGGTGGCCATACTGTCACTCATCTAGTCAGGATAAAATAAGACGAGTCTTTGTGGGTTCTGTTCAAGCAGCTTTATTATGTACAAACACATCAGGACTGAGGCTAAATAACTTTAACTTAGATAAACGTACAAACAGACTAGCTATTACACCCATACATGCTCACTCTCTGGCTGCACTCTCAGAATGGCACTGAAGCTAGCCTGAGCTTGCTATTTATATGCACTTACTGTCCTTGAAACACGTCTTAAAGATACAGCACACACACTCTATTCTACATCCACCCTCTTTGAGAATTAAGTCTTGTAATGTTGACAACATTAATAGACATGCAATTGATACAAATAATTCATTGTCATGCAATTATACAGAACTAGATACTTATAAACAGTTATGTCCAGGTTGCTGTGTATTGTACACTAGGACTGGAAATACCACCAAATCATGTGACATAAAAATTAGAATTAGGTCTACCAATTGGGACTGTCCCTGCTGAATGTTCAACTTTAGGGACATCAGGAATGGAAGTAGAAGTTATGACACGTTCTGCAACAGGAACATTGTCTGGATTGCTCTGACATCTAGAGTCTTTATCACAGGAACAATGCTGCGATATTGATTCTGATACAGGAAGAAGATGTCTGGGATTTCTCCTGTACTCCACACCCTCACATTCTATGAAGTACCTGTTACTTGACCAATCCGATCGAAACCTTTCACCATTTGTGCCCTCACTGTCTCTCCTTCTTTCAGTGGATGAAGAAATCTGCTCGATTTATCATAGCTGAACTTCTGGAAAGAACACTTTCTGAATAGTTGGGCTCTAATCGTCGTGTTGTTCTTAGCTTTAGGCCTCACCAAACTGGATCTGATGGGCAATGTTGCTCTAGTTTGCCCAGATAGAAAGCCTCTGAGCAGGCAAGCCAAGTATATCTTCACAGGGTATGTTTATGAGATTGAGTAAATTCAAAAAGGCATCGATAATGTTGCACTTTGACTTCTCCAATAATTGTTTTGCACGCTGTACTGCATGTTCAGCTAGTCCATTTGACTGTGGGTATTCAGGACTACTAGTAACATGTACAAAGTCCCATTCTCTTGCAAATTTCTGAAACAACTGACTAGTAAATTGAGTACCATTGTCAGAAATAACTTTTTGTGGACTACCATGAACTGAGAAATGACATTTCAACTTGATGATAACAGCGGTGGACATTAGGTTAGGTAGTAAATCAATCTCAAACCAGTTCGAATAAGAGTCTACCAACACTTCAAGTAAGAGTCTACCAACACTAAGTAATGCTGATTGTTCCACTCGAATATATCAGTGGCTACTGTTGACCAAGGTAGTTCAGGAACTTGACTTAGCTGAAGTGGTTCTTTTTCCAAATGTGATTTAGTACTATTGCATACTGAACAAGAAGAAAGTACTTTATGAATGTCTTTTACTAGAGAAGGTCAAAGTACTAGTTCTCTCACCCTTCTTGTGGTAGATTCAGAACTTGGGAGACCACGATACAAAATCTGGCCGTATTCATGTTATAAGAATACAGGAACAACAATGTTAGGACCTTTGAAAATAATGCCATCTTCCATCAACATCTCATCTCTGTAAGGAAAATAAGTTTGTATGTCATGTGGTACAATGGATTTCTTTGACGGCCATCCAACTTTAATGTACTGGTTGAGCTTTTGCAAAATTGGATCAGTCTTTGTATGATCTCGCAGCTCATCAAGTCTCATGGTAGAAAAATTATGCACTTTCATGATGTCAAAGTCAAAATTCTCTGCATGAAGCTGTTCTGTGGTATTTCTGGGTGATCTGGATAAGGTATCAGCCAGATAAATTTATTTTTATTTTACTTTATTTTACATTTGTTGTAGACACTAGTCTAACTGGATATGTGTCCATTTTCAGTAGAGGCCCAGGGAGATAAGCTCCAAGACATGGTCCAATACAATAATACAAGTACAAACAAGTAAAAAATAAGAAATAAAATCTAATGTTCTAGTAAAAATAGCATTTTTCCTAGTAGGGAAAAAAGTACATCAACAATGGTACAACAATGGTAACGTGTATTACAGCATAGAGGTTGTAACAGGATGTAGCACTGAGGTAAAAAGACACAAGCAGTGCAAACTGAAAGAACTGAGACAACAATGCAGGTTAAGTCAGAGGTAGATAAAAGGAAATAATCATAGTAAAAAGAAAAAAAAAAGAAAATCATCAGCAATTGCAACATGTGAATTACAGCAGAAAGGTTAAGCAGGATCTAACACTAAACTATGCCTTTTGTATAGACCATTTTGTAATTGTACTTTTGCAATTTGAGCGTCATTGTTTGTAATCTTGCTGGAGCTGAATGCATAGGCTTCTTTAAAATAGTAACTAGAGGTTGCTGATCAGTTTCAGTCTGAATAGCTCGACCACGGATATAATCATGAAACTTTGAACATGCAAATACTATTGCCAAAAGTTCTTGTTCAATTTGAGCATATTGCATTTCAGTTTGGGTATGAGTTCTTGATGCATAGGCTACTGGATTGCCTTCTTGAAGAATGACTGTGCCAAGACCAAATTTTGAAGCATCACAGGAAAGAGTAACTGGTTTATTGACATCATAGTATCTTAATGTATGTGAGGTGGCAATCTTCTGCCTAAGGTCTTCAAATGCTGTCTGGTGCTATTCCAACCAAGACCGTGTAACATTTTTGAGCATCAGCTCTCCCAAAGGTGCTGTCAACTCACTGAAGTCTGGTATAAACAAGCCTAAATAGTTGACCATACCAAGAAAACATTGTAGCCTGAACAGTATGCGGTGCTGGCATCTCAAGAATGGCTGCTTGCTTGGACGGGTCTGGTCTCAAGCCAGTGCTGGTAAATAAATGACCTACATATGTAACTTCTGGTAGTCTGAATTTGCATTTCAGAGAATTGAGCTTTAAGTTCACTTCACGTGCTCTGTCTAGACCTTTCTTAAGGTTTCTGTCATGCTCTGCATCGCCATTGCCTCCAACCAATAAATCATCTACTATTATGGCACAAGGATAACCTGAAAAAATTTGCTCCATTGCACGCTGAAAGACTTCACTTGCAGAATTTATTCCAAATGGCATCCTGAGGCATCTATATCTGCCAAATGGGGTACTGAAAGTAGTCAGTAATGAGGATTTCCGATCAAGCATCACTTGCCAAAATGAACTTTTTGCATCCAAGACAGAAAAAACAGTGGCATTTGGTACTAGGGCTGCGACTTACTCAACTGTACGCATTGGATGATGCAGTCTCTTTAATGCTTTGTTCAAATCTCTTGGGTCAATACATATTCTGATTTCATCTGAGCCTTTCTTGTGGGCTGCTACCATGGACGCCACCCATTCATTTGGTTCTGTAACTGGACAAATTACACCTTGCTGCACCATTTTATCCAGCTGAGCTTTAACTTTATTCTGCATAGCTATCAGAACATTTCTTGCTGGATTGACCACTGGACTTGACATCTGGGTCCATCTTCATGGAATACACAACTGGAAGTTTGCCTAACTTGTCATCAAACACATCAGCATACTCTGAGAAAATAGCTTTAATAAAATTGGAACTGGGAGATGTGCTACTAGCCCCATTGAGTTCATCAGTTCTCACCTTAGCAAATGTGTCTGCTGACAGAACTTTACACTTTGAACCAATGCCTACTTTGAGCTCTGTGGATTTACCATTGATCTGGACAGTCCAAAACACTTCATTCTTTGACAACAAATTTACTGCATCAACCTTTTCACCAATTACTGATGCACCATCTGCATAGAAAGTAGAATTGCAGCTATCTATTTGATCAACTTGCTTATTTGGGTGACCCTTATTTATTACTGTGCAAGGTTTACATGACTTGCAAAACTTTTGAAAATGGTTCTATTTTTTACACTTGTGGCAATGCTGACCAAATGCTAAGCATTTTTCTCATTTAGACTCATGATTGGCACCACAATTACAACAGTTAACAATAAAGCTGGATTTGGGTTTTGCTGACTAACCCTTGTACTGCACTGAGCATGCTCTTTTCTTAGAACTTGTTGGAAAACTATGTGTTTTACCTGCCACACTCACAGGGGTTACAGCTGCCATATGCTTAAGCCCGCTTCTGCTAGCCACGTGTTGCATGCTGTCTACATTTGCTCTGGAGCCCTGAAACCATGCTTTTATTACTTGCAAGCATACTCTTGTGCCTTTCTTTAACTTCATGGATTTGAAAAATCTCAATAGCTTTGCTCAGCGTTGAACCACTGTCTTGAAGCAAAATCTTTCTCACTGCAGCAGTATTAATACCACACACAAACCTGTCCTTTATCAACTCATCCTTTAAGTCACCAAACCAACACATTTTAGCTTCGTTTCTCAGGTCAGTTATATAAACAGTTATATAAGCTGTAAACGTTTCCCCTGGTTTTTGATCTCTTGTATAAAAGAAATGCCGCTGTAATCTAATATTTGTCTGAGGTTACACATTTCCCTGATGTTGCGTTTCAAACACTCGGGGTCTTCACTTGATTCAGCCTGTACAACAGCATGGTGGTTTTCACCTTCTCCCTCAAATTCTGCTGGTGCATACACAAATGAACGCTCTGTTTCTATGGCCTCTGACCCAGCTAGATTTAGCAAAATGAATGCCCTGATGCACACATCTTTGTCAGAATAAGCTGCTTGTATAAAAATATCGTACTCTTGCTCAAATATTCTCCAATTCTCTGCAATATTCTGATCAAACACCAATGGTAACGGTTTTTGGACTCCATCTGCCATATTAACACAAACCAGTGAAGGCTTTTGCAAGTATGCATGAGCACATGTACACACACACACACACACACACACACACACACACACACACACACACACCAGAAATGTATGCCTGTGCTTGTAACTATGCCCAATAGCACCACATGCCTCTGAATAACTGAACTTTGCAAAATAAGTCTTTTGGGCATTGTAATACTCTTGTAATCACTGTACTGTAAAAGTCACTTATCATTGTAAGAAACATTTCAAAATAACTGCACTGTGTGAATAAACTGGGCAGAAGAAGCTCAGAGTAAGAAACATTTCAAAGTAACTGCACTTTGCAAACAAACAGTACCCGGCACACTGAAACTTTCCCAAAATGGCTTTCGACACCATCCCCCACTCTGGAATTATAGATAAACTCACTAAACTAGGTATAAATCCCTATGTCACAAGATGGGTTGCCAACTGGCTCACTGACAGAACCCACACTGTGAAAGTAGCAGACTCTGAAGTACAGGCTAACACAGAAGGTCTTTGGCTAACGAAGTTCGCAGATGACTGCAAACTAGGAGCCATAATCGAAACTCCTAACGATGTGGACATCCTACAAAAAGGCCTCACTGAGACAGATGCCTGGTGTCAATCCCATGGCCTCAAGCTCAATGCCAAAACGTGCATTGTCATCCCCTTTGGTAAAAACTCTGTACCCATGAACTACAACATAGGCGGTAGTACACTTAACACTGAAAGTGTGATAAGAGACCTTGGGACACAGGTGGACAATAGTCTCTAATTTGATAATCACATCACCACAGTAGTCAGGAAATCCTTCTACATGGCACACCTCATCACAAAAGGTATCTCATCCAGAAAAAAGAGGTAATTGTTCCCCTCTACTCATCACTCATTAGACCCATTATAGAGTACAATGCCCCTTTTGGTATGTACCTCACAAGACATCTACAACAACTGGAAAGGTCACAGAAATACCTCACAAAGAGGATTACTGGCCTCAAACAGATGCCCTGCGCAGACCGTCTCAAAAAACTCCAGCTTTACTCCATCGCATATTACCTACTCAGAGGTGATCTCTGCCTAACATACAAAGCTATGTCAAAACCAGAGCTGTTGGACATGCTCCACTTAAAGAAATCCCAATCCCTCCAAGCTACACGCTCTAGGGACCTAAACCTTGTCACCACAATAAACAGAACATGCCGGAGGGATAGATTCCTGTCCCAGATACTTCCCATACTCTGGAATAAACTACCTATCTATATCAAACAAAGCTCCTCATTAGCACTCTTCGAGAAAAATCTTGATGATTGGATGGGAAACAGGAAATTCTCCCTGGGGATCACCTCTGTGGCTCTGCTCGACAGTGGCACAGGAAAATCATTTTCATGGGTGGCAAAAGCCAGGGTACCATTTTAGCTGGGTTTGTATAGGCCCCAGGGCTGATAGCCTAGTACCTACCTATGAACCTATGAACTTTGCCAAATAACTGTTTACAGTGCAAGAAACACCCAGTAATGGCGACATTTTTGTGAATAGACACACCCAGCACAAGAAACCTTTCAAAGTGGCTATATTTTGAATGTACTTCATGAAATACTTGCACTTTGTGTACACACAAACTCTTCAAAATAAATGCACAGTAATAAGCACACAATGTAAGCATTTTTACACACTTTGAGATACTTTGAATAACTCTAGTTATGCCCTTAATACAATGTGAAATAGTAGTTATGCCAAAACACAGTACTTTGCTAAAAATGCAGTTGCCTTGCTTTAGTTATGCTTAATGTGTCCTTTTTTTGCCCTTATTATATTTGTTTTGCTCATTTAATCTTTTTTCATGCCCATTATACTTTTCTTGTGCTCGTTTTACTCTAAACATGCCCATTTTGCTTTAAAGATGCTCCTTTTGCCCATTATGTACTTTTCTGATAATCATTTTATCAAATATCTTAATTTTAAACATTTCATTTGATTAATAAACGTTTTGTGCCTCTTGCTTGTTTAATAATGTGGTTTGTGCTCTTGCAATGTTCCATTTTATCTTTTTTATAAAATAAACTGTTTCAATTACCTTTAGCTCATTTCTGGCCCTTTTTGTCCTCATTTCTCTTAGTTTGCCTTCACTGTTATCTCTGCACCTCATAGCTCTGAAAAGCAGCCTCTGGAATCCCACGTCTGGCCCCATGTTGCTCGTCTAGTCAGGATAAAATAGATGAGTGTTCGTGGGTTCTGCTCAGCAGCTTTATTATGTACAAACACATCAGGATTGAGGCTTAATAACTTTAACTTAGATAAACTTATAAATACAGTCTTACATGCTCATTCTCTGGCTGCACTCTCAAAATGGCACTGAAGCTAGCACGTGCTTATTTATATGCACTTGCTGTCCTTGAAATGCTGCTTAAAGATATAGCACACACACTGTATTCTACACATACCTTCTTGCAAGCCAGCATATCTTTTTTGATGCTACTGAATTATAAAAGGTGTGGTCTATGAGCACTACTGTCCTCCAAGGTGAGGACACCTTACAAGACGTCTGACATACAGACCACAGGCACTGTTGCAAGCTCTAGGCTCCAGCACCTGGCACATCACCAGTCCTTCCTCATGGGAAAAAACAGAGCAAGCAAAGTCTCAGCATTCATCTCTTGCCCCACCAGCTAAAACAAGTACCTAAGCTCCTAAACAAACTTGGGTCACATGGGACATAATCCAGGCTTTATCTCTGCATGAAAACTGGCTAAATTAATTTATTTGTTGATGAGATTATGGTTTATTGTGCAAAAATATTACTTTTGAAAGACATGTATTGGCTTAAGAAAGCATAATTTTATCAGAATACGTGAAAGAAGAGTGAATAATATATGGATTATTTTTCATTCTAACTTCCAAAAATGAAAGCAGTATTGTCTGACCATGAGAAAGCAGCCATGACCTGTATTAGTAAAGGTACAAGCATACCTGCAGCAAGAGTTGATCCTTACAAAATTGTGGAAGAAGGGAAAAGTATTAAAAATTGGAGACAGCAGAGTATTTGTGGAAAATGATTATTTACCGTACACCAGACAGAAGAGAAGCAAATGTATCCCATTAATCAGGGAATGTCAAGAATCAGATGTTGGATTTAAGCTGCTGTATCCAGCTGTCTTAACATTTTTTTCCCTGGAGGATCAAAGACATTTTTTGATGCAGAACAGACTAAAGATAAAATAGAAGTTTATCCAATAAAAGGTGAGCCATCAAACAGAAGGGGATTTGTTTCTCATTCTTCTGTCAATAAAGCTCAGACAGAGACTTTGCCATTGAAACCTTTTCCAATGTTCCAAAGGAAAATGCTTGACAGAAAAAAACATAGGAGTTGACTAAAATAATCAGGAGTACTTTGGTTGTGGCAGATGGGGATGAACAGGAAGAAGACAAGCAACAATGAAACTAGTGAATGAATGTGAGATTATAAAGCATCAGTCACATCTGTGAAATATAGTTTTGCAAGAAAAAGTGGCTGTGAAAGATTGGTCTTTTATTGACTTTGTTAAATTTGTGGGTGGACTGTAAATCATATACCCAACTTTAAGTCATTAATGTTTAGAAGGACAATAAAAGGAAAAACGTAAATGTGAGTAAAACAATTTTTGTTCTTAACAGTATTTCTATATAACAGTTCATAATATAAACCACGTTATATGTAGTAAAGCAGTTTTGTGTTGTATGTAGTCAGGGATGCTTTATATATGGGTGTGGGAGGAGTATTTTCAGTGATTGTTATATGTGATTAATATATTACAGTAAACAAGTACTTTTTAGTTGTAAGAAATAAAGGCTTTACTATGTAATAAGACAAGAAAGGCTAAAGAAAAGCAAATTTAATATGCTGTGATCTTTTCCTGCTTTAGTGGGGTGGAGTAAAAATGTGCACTGATAATATTATATGTAGTGTTAAGATGTTTTCTCTTATTTTTGCAAATGTAAATGTTTGATTAATGCCCTAGGCTTGAAAAATGGCAAAATAATGAAGTCATGAGAAGTGTTAAGTTTCTTGCATAAGCGGTGATATTAGTTTGCTTTTCTCCATTTTCAAATATTCAGTAGGAGTCAAGAAATCTATAGCTCAAAACAGATGTATATTTTTTCTGAGCATCTAAAGATTTGTTAGGTGTTTTATTCCATCTTATTCCTGACCCTTTTTCATGGAGAAGAGATGTCCGTAAGTGCAAGCAATTCATCTTCAGATGATCATTCTTTGCTGAGGGAAAGCAAAATGTAATGGTACAAAGGCAAACAATTCAATGAAAAATTAAGTTCCAAATTATTGTAAGTGAATAAGAGATCCCATCTTCCCTAGCAGCTTTAATACTTTAATGCATTTAATAGAACACTGTTTTAGTTAAAGATAAAAAAATGAAGAACACCAACCAATGTACTAAAGACAAAAAACAAGACCGGTGGTGCATGAAGCCTTTGTAAAGAACTAATTTTATTGTTATGCTGTAATCGCTTTTGTTCTGGAACTTGGACTTCATCAGAAAACCATCACAACCCTAAAACATGATTTAAATAGTCCTCTCCATAGTCATGTGAGATAAATCAACCAATGTTTTAAAAACTCATGCCATGTTAATATAAAATATGATATAAAATACAAAAGCCCTTATCATGAGTAACCTTAATTTTAGGTTAGATAATGCTTGTGGGAGCAGCTGTTGATTTGGAACATTTGTTCCTCTCTGTAGGGTTACATTTAATTTTTGCAAAATGTACATACTTTTGTTTTTTGTGTGTTTATTCTAACATAATATGTCTTAGGAGTGTTCTGAAAATGTGTTTAGTTTATTGATTGAGGGTTTTCATTAAAACAAAAAGTTATGAAAATGTGACATAGGTTTAAATGGAAATTATAAGAGAAAGATCAGTCTGACAAATATTGATGTGTGCATGTAAGTAAAAGTTAGAAATAGAAAAAAAACTGACATGTATAATAGGTGGGAACAATAACTTCTTATAATGGCTATGATATATCCATATTATCTTGAATCATAAATGGTCTTACAGATACAGACAGAAAGGAAAGAGTATTAAATTATACTAAGAAATGCAAAGTGCAAATAGCAGTGCAGTAGGAGGCAGATTTGGAAAGAAATGAGCATGTAAATGTGATAAATAAAGGATTTCAGGATGGATATTCAGTGGAATATTTGGGATAAAGGAAAAGGAACTAATTATACTAATTATTAAAGGAAAAAATATAATGGTAGGTTTGTAGTAGTATGGGGTTGTTGACAAGGGAGGAGGATTAAGCTGGCATATATTTATATTCCACCAAAAACTATTATTATGGAACTTAAGATAATTTGGGGAGAAATAATTAGCTTTCAGCAGGGAATACTACTTATTTGTGGGGAATAGAACTTGATTTCCAACAGAGATGATGTATCTGAGGACCTAAAAGGGAAAATATAACAAAAGAAGATAGATTTATAAAAATATTTGATATGGAAAATGTGACTTCAGCAGTAGGAACTTGGAGGGAATTTACATATTATTACTCAGGCTGTAATAACTGGGCTAGACTAGATAGAAAATATATTTCACAGAAGCCTGCATTTAACTGAAACCTTCGACATACATTCAATCACTATTTTTGATCATGCACCAATAAAAACTAAGATAAAAATACAGGATGATGAGATAAATATTAGACACTGGCATTTTCCCACCTATCTGTTAAAAAAGAGTGGAATTTAAGGAATGGGTAATGGAAATTATTGGAGAGTTATTAGGGAAGGCATACATTTCTTCAAAAGTTAATAGCTAATGAGTGAAATAAAATGAAAATGGAGTTTAAAATAAGGTAGAAATAAGAGAGAGATTTGGTTAATAAGTAATACAAATGATTTAGAAGGGATGACAAAAGTTAAAGTACTGCAGAATAAGGTAACTCTCACAGAACAAGAAGAGGTGCAACTGCAGAGTGCTAAAGAGAGCATAAGGGAGTATCTGGATAATATGCATGAGTTTAGAGACATTGCTATTAAGTAACTATTTTTAATAACTCCAGAGGAGAAAAACTTTTAGCAAAATGACTTGGGCAACAGAAAGTGGAAAGAGCTGTCACCAAGCTTAGGGGGCCTATAACAAGAGAAATAACATGAGATCCTGTAAAGATATTAGAGATATTTCAGAAATGTTATGAGCATTTGTGTAAACTAGAGAGATGGAGAAATCAAGAAAGAGCACAAATGGAAATATTTATGGAAGACTTAATTATGCCAAGAATAAATGTAGATGAGGCTCAAAAATTAACAGTTAAGATAGGAAAAGATAAGATAAAAAAATGATACATAGTCAATCTGAAGGAGAGTCTCCAGACACAGATGGCATCCCTGTGGAATTTCAGAAGTTAGGAGGGAAGAAAGTGATAACATCTGGGAGGGTTTGTTTGGCAGTGTTTTAATTGCAGGGGAAACACCAATCTTGGAAGAAAGCTGTGGTAGCTGTAATACATAAAGATGGTAAGACTCACAAGACCCAACGTCATATAGACCCATTTCAATTTTAAATTATAATTATAAATTGCTCATGTCTATACTAGCTAAAAGAATGGAAAGGGTGTTGCCAGAATTAATAGATATGGGTCAGTGTGCTTTTGTGGACAGGAGACAGACATTTAACAACATTAGTAGAACAATAGTGATACTTCTGCTGTGGTGCAGCGGTAGCATTGTTGCCTCACAGCAAGAGGTTCTCCCATTCGATTCTCGGCTTGGGTTGTGAGTGCCTTCTGTGTGGAGTCTGCATATCCTCCCCGAGGTCGAGTGGGCATTCGAAAGACATGCGTTGAATGGGTGTGCCAATCTTAGTGGACCGGAGTTCCGTTGTAGTGACCCCTAAACGGGAAAAGCTGAAAGACAAACAACAACAACAAGTAGAACAATAGTGACCCAGAGGCAATCAGAAAATAAGAAAATAATGCTGTCGTTGGTGGGTCTTGATGCATAGTAAGCATTTGACAGAGTAAGCTGGGATTTTAAGAGTAGGGCAATGGAAACATTTGCATTCCCTGATACAACTATAACATTAATTAATAAGATATATATTAGGGATTGGAGGAAAAATTTAACTGGGAGGATTCTTCTCTGACAAATTGTGTTTAAACAGAGGAGCTATGTAGGTATGTCCTCTTTCCCTTTGTTTTTTGCTTTAACTTTAGAGTAATTGACAAAGAAAATAAGGGACTCAGAAATTCAAGGATGTAATTGTTATGGCAATCAATAAATGATTACATTATTTGCAGGCAATATTATTTTGTACCTGATAAAACCTGAAGGATCAGAGGCAAGAATTAAAGTGAGTAGGTTCCTCTCTAATGGGTTGTGTCTGAACATAGGAACCAAGCAGGGGTGTCTAGTTTCCCCTTTTCCAGTGGTTGTAAATATAAAGTAAATAACAAAGAAAATAAGTGAATTAGAAATTTAAGGATATAATTGGTATGGTATTCAAAAAAAGATGGCCTTATTTGCAGATTATATTATTTTGTACCTGATAAATCCAAAAAGGACATCTTAATGTTCTGGAACATTCTGAGCAATTTCAAGTCTTTTTGGGAAATAAAATTAATATAGATAAAACAAAGGCAATAGCTATAAATTATATACCCACACATGAATTGATTGAACAATACCTATATTTATGGGGACATGATAAGAAGAAGTATTTAGGAATGTGGATTAAAAGGTCTTCTGTTATAGCAGCTAAGGATATGTGGGAAGAGACTAAAGAAAATATAATACAAAAATATGAGAAACTGGAAGTTCCTATTTATGGACATGGTTAGTAAGATACAAGCAGTGAAAATGTTTTTAGTCCCTTTAGTTTTATATACAGGTAAGGCATATTTTTATCAAGCAGAGATGAAGTTATAGGCAATAATTTACTGTTCAAGTAATTTATCTGGGAAGGGAAGAGGGCAGGAATTAAGTGGGATAAGTCGATCATTTCAATAGAGCAAGGTGGTTTAGGGTTAACCTAAGTTGAAGTGATATTTTAGAGCTACACAATTAAGGCTCATGTACTTAACACAAACAGAAGGTTGTAGTTCAAAGTAGAAATGGATGATACAGCACCAGGGGAATTCAGGAAATAAAGAAAGAGTGGAATTTTGGATGCAAATCCTTAAGGAGAATAATAACAGCAATACAGAATACTTTATTCATAAAGGAACAGAAAGTATTCTAAGAACTGATGATTGCAAGTAGGGGTACCGAGAATAGGCCAGAGGCAGTCGAAATTTACTGGAGAATTGGGATCAAATAATTAGAGTGAAAGTAATAGAATGGGATGAGGTCAAGAAGAAATTTGGACTGCAGGCTAGAGATTGCCTTCCCTACTAGGAATTGATATCAGAGGTAGAGTTTTAGTTGAATCTAGAACAAAAGTTGCTGTTAAAAAGGGATAATTGGTATAGCATATAAGATCATGCATGATAGCTATAAGAATCAGAGGAGGTTCGAAAATATTGGGAACAGAGATTTGATAAGTGATTAACAAGGGGACAGTGAGAGAGAGGGTATGTGTATAGCTACCAAGTATGCAACATAGTCCAGAAGGTTTAGGATTTTTGCTTGGAAGTGTTTGCATAAGTATTTCTAAATCCCAAGCTGACTTCAAAGAATTTTTCCTCAGGTAGATGGCAAATGTTGGAGGAGTGATTGGAAAGAAAGAGGTAGCTGGAAACATATATTTTAGGAGTGTAATGAGTACTCTGTCATAAATATTTAGTGAGCAGCTGGGTGTAACTAAGGAAATTATACTTTCAAGCTGAGACACGTGATCTGAATTGCATAGACCTAGTAAGGCCTTGTTAAGTTTATTTTTGGTGGCTGCCAAAAAAGCAATAACTAGAAAATGGAAATCAAAGGCTAAACCAACTGTATTGAATATTGTAACAAAGATAAAAGAAGTAGAATCTTTAGAAAAGGGAAGGAGCAAATTACATAGAAATAAATGGAAATTGTGAGAACAGTACATGCAGAATAATGTTCAGGAGGAGGAGAAAGGTTCAAGAGAAGGCAGGAACTGAACAATTTATGTAATGGACTGATGATAGTTATAAAAAGAACATATGTGATGTGTAATGTATGCAACTGGAAACGTGTTAATATGGTATGTTTTCTTTTATATTAATGTATGTTCGCCTATGTCTTAACTGATAATTTAATAAAGATGTTAAAAAAATACTTTTCCCAGAGAGAGAGAGAGAGAGAGAAAGGGTGAGTGAACAAGAACAAAAGCTGGAAATAAAGAGGAATATTTGTGCATGTTATTTCAAAAGGCAATCACAGTAGGCCAGTATGTGAATTCTCCGAAACAAACAATAGGATAACAAACAGAAGTGGAAATGTTAAAAGGAATGGTGTTAAATAAGGAGAAAGATAAAGCAATAAGTAAAGCTGAGGTGTAGGAACAGAGCCACAGAATACATGAACTAAGGTGGGAGGATGACAAAATGGTTAAGGTGTTTACCTTAAAGACACAAGGTGCAGGGTTTGATTCTCACATGGGGTAACTGGCTAGGCTTCAAATGGCCCAAAAAGGGCAGTTAGCCTAGTACTAATCTATGAACCTATGAATCTATGAACAGAAGTAATAAGAAGGTAGGGTGAAAAAGAAGGGGCAACATCAGGAAAACTGAAATAAAAACAAGAGTAGGCAACAGAGAACTGGAGGTGTCTGCAATGTATCTGTTATAGGAGAGATTTTTCCTACCCAAAAATCAAAAGACACTTAAAAAGCAGATACATAGGGTGGGACAGCAACATGCAGCAGCAGAAACAGACCCGGACATGTTTTGTTATGTTTCCATTTGTTTCCTGTAAAAATTGAAATAGTAAGGCAAGCAAAAAGACTTAAAGTTATCCCATTTACAGGGATGTTCATAAATCTGGTTAACGATTACTTTGGAAACACTCCATATGGTATTAAATGAGCAGCATAGTTGAAATACACTGGATTCCTGGAAGTAGAGAAGTGAAGGGAATGGTTCAGGCTATATATAAGGAGATGTTCGAATGTTTAAAAAAATGGCATAGACAGCTAAGCAACACAGGCAGAACAAAATTTGAATCAGCCGTGAGACTTGGACTAGGAGAAAAACCTTAAACTTATAAGAGATGATGCAGAGACACTGGGAGAATATGCAACAACAGATGTCAAAACCTTGCATGAAAAAAACAAGCCCAGTAAATACAGAGAGGCCACATGTCAATAAAAGAGATGAGCAGAAGATAAACAAATCACAGAGGCAACTACAAGGAGATGAGAAAAGAGACAAGGCTGTGGAGGGGAAACAAGTGAAAGAAATATCAAAATGACATAAGAATGAGAAGCCTCTTCCAATTGAGATTAAGACACAAAAACAGAGAAAAAAGGAAAAGAAGAGACAGACAAGGTAGTAATCATAGGTGATGAGAGCAAAGTGCAACAGATGTATCAGACAACTCAGAAGTGGTCTGCTGAACATGTATGGGACAAAACAATTGTGTAGAAGCATTTTTGATGGATAGAGGAGTCAAACAGGTGAAAGGAAGGACTACAGAAGGAATGAAAGTAATGGCAGAAAAAGAAAAACAGTAAATAAGTGGAAGGGAAGGAGACTGAAAGGCAGGAGATTCTACAGTGCGGGAAGGATATATTAAACTAATGTGGTCCTTACCTTGCAAAAGAGACAAATGGGAACACAACATCAATTCTTTACAAAGAATGGGAAGAAATAAAGAAATTCCCACAGCAGTTATGGGTAATGCAGTCAGCGAGACACAGATGCAGTCCTCCAAGGTAAGCAATATATTTTTCATAACTACTTAGTGAAGTACAATAAACTGCAGTAAATATAAGTTTAATATCTAAGCCTAGCAATAAATAGTTACTTATTGCTGATGTAACAACTTGAGGGGTGAAAATGAAAGTATGGGGAGACACAGTGGATAGGTAAGATAAAGAATCACCCATATACAAATGTGGATGATAAGTAGCATAATAAAGAGCTATAAGACTGCAAAGAAATAAAACAACATTAGACTAACACACAAATGAAGCTGGAGCACCAGCCCAGTGAGCAGTGATAATGAGGGGAGAATGCTGTTATATAAAAAGATTATAATATCAGTGCTGGGTTGGCATGCAATTCATTAGTGTCCCTCACACTAACGCATGCAATGCATTAGTGTCCCTCACAGTAACGCATGCAATGCATTAGTGTCCCTCACACTAATGCATGCAATGCATTAGTGTGAGGGGCAGCTAAAGGGGAACAAAATAGTCTTAAAAGGCCTATATCCAGGGTGTACCTATGCACATGTAAGAGCAAAAAGGCAAGAATCCAGAGACCGGCAAGGGGAAGGTGGGGTCTGAGTGCAGGCAATGCAAAGAACATGATGTAGGTAGGCACAGAGGAAGGGTTTTGCTGGATGGCAGCAGTGGGGAAAGTATGGAGGAATGAACAAAAGCAACAAGAAAAATACAGATCATTACATGGAACATTTAGATTTGACAACTTTTATCAGCAGGAGTGTACAAGAAAAGCTAAAGAGGATTGGGGAGACATTGTTCTATTGCAAAAAAAACAAAAGTGAAAATCAGATAGGGTAGAACATAATGCACACATTGTGACTACCCAAAGGGAGAGATGGATAATAAGGTGGGGGAGGGGAAAAGATGGGAATAGCAATTGTATTCCAGAGAGGACTTTAGACAACTACAGAAAAAGTGATAAAAAGCAAAATAAGCAAATGGATCATCTGGCAGGGAAGAGTGGAATGTACCTGTTGGACAATGGGAAACGTATGCAGTAAACAAGGGTTCTACAGAAACTTCTTTGCTAGCTGGGTGCAGACAAGAAGAGATGTAAGAGATAATGGGGACGTGACTCTAATGCCACCAAAGAACTGGGAAAAAAGTCAAGTTGTGTAAAAAAAAGGAATATACCAAAAAGATGAGGCAAGAACTGGACTAGGGAATGAAAGAAGGAGCATGGCTGGAGATATGGAATAAAATGTATCTAACTGAAATGTATTCACCTTCACCTAAAACATTTTGATACAAGCAAGTAGGTTAGACAGGTTTGTAAGGAAGGGCAGCCTAGTGTAAATAATGGAAGAGGTCCAAATACATTTCAGACAGTGCAGCAGTAAGTGAATGATGAGTAAGGGGGTAGAGGTGGGCTAGCTATAAATGGAAGGAGAAAGAGAACAAGGAGCCACTGCAAGGACTATTAAAGGAGTCACTACAGGATGATATGGAAGGCAGAGACAGACTGAAAGAGTATTGTTGGGATGGGATGAAGGTCACTGTCAAGGAAAACTGGTGAGCAAAAAAGGATAGATGATCTAGGGAGAGAGTTAGATGTGGTACAGATGGAAGCCAGAGGAAATGAAAGTGGAATAAAAGTGATACAGATCAGAGAAAAAGCAACAAGAATGGAATTAGAGAGTAAAATGATCACAAAAAAGAAATTCAGCAGTGGTACTGGAGGTACTGCAACAGGCAGAGTGAGAGATATGGGTTATATGAGAACGAGATGTAGAATTTTTAGAGAAAGATGAGCTAATCAAGTAAAGATTTATGTAATATATACCACATTCAAATGTAAAATAAAATCTCTGTTTGTATGTATGTATATATATATATATATATATATATATATATATATGTGTGTGTGTGTGTGTGTGTGTGTGTGTGTGTGTATACACCACAAAGGCAGCTGAAAAAACATTCTTGTTATTATGTATAGCACCTTGGCAGCATGCTTTTACAGATGTCTAAAGGCATGTCACCAAGCCATGCCTTTAAAGGTGCCTAAATATTCAGATCTGTTTGACAATCTTTAACTCATCATATGGCATTCTTCAATCCAGGTTATTATTTAATCATTGTGTCTCAATTTTTGAAAATTTTAAAAATAACGTCAACGTCCTTTTTTGATAATGCATTCTCAACTAAACTATCATGTCTAACATTTTGCAGAATTTGTAACATAAAACAGTTTTGTAACATTTACCTTAGATTAAAAGTATATGTTTTTTTTTTAGAATGCAGAGGGGACAAGGGATGAAATAAGGAAAGACATATAGAAGATGAAGGGGAGGAAAGCTGGATTACCAGATGACCCCCCCCCAAAAAAAATTCTATAAAAGGGAAGGTGAGGAAATGTGGTAGGGAATACAAGAGTATAGGGGACCAAAGCAACACATCTAAAGGTATGAGGAGGGCCAGAGTAACCATGCTACTAATAAAGGGAGGAGAAAGTAAGGAAATGGAAAATTATAGGCCAATCTCTTTGATTAATGTAGGTATCAACATTTTGGCAAAAATATCAGCAGGAAGACAGGATATAGTATTGCCACAAACAGCAATGCTTCTATGAAGGGAAGGAAGGCAGAACAAAATGCAATTGGACCTGCTAAAATTTATGTACAAGGAGGAACCTAAGGAGGAAGGGAAAAGTGTGTTTGCGCAGAAGGACTTAGATATGTCAGCACTGTGGTGCAGCGGTTAATGTCATCACCTCACAGAAAGAGGTTCTCTGGTTTGATTCTCGAACTGGGGTGCCTTCTGTGCAGAGTCTGCATGTCCTCCCTGCATTTGTGTGGGTTTTTTCTGGGTGATCTAGTTTCCTCCCATGTTACAAAGACATGCATCTGGAGCGTTTCTCCCTGGGCCTCCACTGAAAATTGGTTTGTTCCAAGTCGGACTCTCCCAGTAAACAAATGTTAAATAAATAAATAAATATGTTGAGATGAGACACTGTAGGAAAGCTGAGAGGGGAAAAGATCATAAGTTGGCCATAGGCGTTATACCAAAACCCAGAAATTGAGATATCATAAATGGAGGAGTGTCTATGCTTACACCTGTGATCTAGAAGCTAGCAGTGGAAGTCAGACATAGTTTAGCAATTGAAAAGAAAAGGGCATAAAATGTCAGTTTATATGTAGATGACGTCATGCTAATGTCAGAGGATGTGGCTGCAGCAATGAGACTTCTGGTGTAGCTTGGAGAGGTTAAGATGTGGGGAGATTGAGTAGCCTTTAAATTCAGTTAAATACAAGTCTTGGAGGATCTACAGTCATTAAAAAAGTATTTTTTGAGCTGTAAAGTGGCATTGTTATTTATGAAAAAGCAGTTTACTAAGAGTAGGGTTAAGATGGAGCAAAGTGGTAAAACCACAGGAAAGCATTCCGCCTCTCAGCATGTTGAGTCCATGGGAGAACAGCCAGAGGTCACTGCTCTATTTAAAAAAAAAAAAAAAGATAAATGTAAAAACTGAAAATTATTTGAAGAACAATGATATACAACTTCAAGGTATCCTAAGTGGTGAACAAACATTCGGACATTATACAAGGCTTAATAAATGAGAGTTTAAAGGCAGTTTGTCATAGAGACAAAGACAGACCTATTGGATGCCACAATGACTGATCATGAGGATCATACATGAAAGTTGAATCTTCAGTTTAGTGGCATTCCTGAATGACTGAAGGGGTGACATTGTTTGGCATGCATGTCCAGTTAAATAGTAGTATTGTCCCAGCATAGTATCAGAGACTTTGCCATTGAAAGAGCACATCAAATGGCATTTGGGTTCCTCAGAGTGGCTCAAACAGAAATCATTGGCAGATAATTATATGCTTGTTTACCTATCAACAAAAAGAGACAGTGCTCTCTTTGTTGTGGAAGCTTGGACATAGAACTATGTGTGATGGCTCTAGGGTTTTTGTAGATATAAACAACTCCTGCAACCCACAGAAGACAAGCTGTTTTTATATCAGTGCAATCATGATACAAGGTGAAGCATCTGAAGTTCAAGGTTGTTTACCCAATGAAAGTCCAGATAATGTTTTCAAGTAGAACAAGGACCTTTGAAAACACAGAGGAGCCATTAAAAGCTGTGGACACAGACCACATTAATATAACTGTTGCTTCCACCATTCATCTATCTGATACAAATATGGATGAGCAGCATGTTAAAGCAGTAAGAAGAGGACCAGATGAAATACTCTCTCTCTCTAAAAAGTTTGCCACTCTGAAATCCAGGGCAGACTTCTAACAATGGGGGGGTTGAATGAATTATGATAAACTAAGGGTTTACAATTAAATACACAAAATCACTGCTGTTGATTGGCATGCGGTCAAAAGGCAATTTTCCAATGGGCAGAATGCTGACTGAAAATACATTGACTACACTACAGCAAATGGGTAGTGTAGTTTGAGTATCTGAGTTCGGCATTGTGCACTGAGATCACGGTTCAGTGAGGAATGGAATTAGCCCATTTCCTCACTGTAGTGTGATCTCAGAGTTGGTATATATAAGTTGTAGGGGGTGTGGGGGCACAGAGGGGCTAGCCCTCCTGCAAAATAGTAAAATACACTTACCGTTAACTATGGAATGTCATGGTACATGAAGATGCATAGCATGAGTGACTGACATCACCTTCTGCTATATCGAATGCATCAAACTATGGGTGTCAATGTATTCAGTTTCAACCTGGCTGGAATGTCGCTGTTCCAGATTCAGGATTTTGGGTCGACCATGTGACCAGTCAACCCATGCAGTTTCCAGGTTTCAATAGTAAACCTAAATTAAGAGTTTACCCCAGGTAAGTGGGAGTAGGTGAAGGGCAGTATAGAGAAGACAATTTGTAAGTATTTCAGGAAATTAAAATATAAGTGTAGAAGAGTTAATCAAATTATGAACAGGCTCCAGCTGCAGTTTAAAATGAGAAGACAAGAATTATTTAAGATGAGCAATATTTTGAAAGAGCTTTGTTTTTACCTTGTTTTTAAGTTGCCAGTATACGACCACTGATCGAGCTTAAGAGAGTATAGTTAGTGAGGTAAGAGCATAAAGGGTCGCATAAATGAAATATGTGACACTTTGTAGAGCCCAGTGAAAGGGAAGCAGTTGTCATTAGTAAGGAACAAGTATTGAGTTGCAGTTGAACCATTGTAGGTTTCTTAGGGTAAAAATCACTGCATCACTAAAGATTGAAGACACTGAACAGAATCAAATAGGATTCCATAAAAAGAAATAATAGTCAAAGATAGGTTTTTAGTGGATTCCCCTATAGTATGCTAGGTGAAAAACAACTATAAAATTGGAATTGGCTCATTGCAAGAAAAGAAGTGGAGATGAGATAGACTGTTCTGAAAAGGTGGGGGACAACAACAGCTATAGATAATTTAAAATGGAATGAGAAGGTATGGAAATGAAAACTAGGTAGACTGAGAGTGGGAGGATAAGTTATTAAGTAAAAACAAAAGTTATGTGATAGATTATAAAGGAGAAGTTGAAAAATGTAAATGCTTAATAAGAGAAGTTTATCCCTGTGTCCCATGTAGAAGTTATATTAATAAGGGCTTAGAAATGACAAAAGTGGCTATGCAAGAAGAAATTGTACACTTATGGAAAATATCTGCAAAACAGATTATTTGTAAAAAGGAAGGTTGGGTCTATTTCAAATTTGTTAGCTACTAAAAATGTTAATGAAGATAAAGAGTATATTGAGGATGGGGAATTATCAACAATGCCTACTAATGGATGGAGGTGATTTGTTTAAAATAAAAAAGCAGTTGACTTTGGGTATGGTGAGAAGTTGGGGTGATGGAGTAAGGTCTCTGTTGAATTTCAGTGTCTCTGCTGATCAGCCATCTTATTTGATGGGTAGGAGGAATAACCTTAGCCCTAAATATGGAACAAAGGCTCCTGTTTTGGGAGGGGCAAATTGTTTTACATAGTTAGGCTTACTAGATTTTATAGTGCTGTACATAGTTTTGGACAGCCAGGAAATAATGATAGCAACATCGATTTGGGAGGGGGAATAAAGAGTGTAAGGATTGCTGGAATTTTCTCAGTAAGATAAATTAGAATTCCATGAAACGGATATCCTTATTACACTGGATGTTGAGGGCCTATACACTGTCATCCCCCATGACATCGGCCTGGAATGGTTTTGAGAATTCGTAGGAAAAAAGCAGGTGGAAAATCAAAAAATAACTATATGAGCAACTGCTTGAAATGGTAATAAAGATTCATTTTATAATATATCAAGGGCACTATTTCTTGCAAAAAATGGGGTGGCAATGGGTTCATCTTGTGGGTCCCGAATTTATTTACAATACCTGAATGACCTTTTTTGTATGAAAATATGGCAAGGAAAGAGTTCAACCATTTATAGACTACATTAACAACAGTACAGAGGTTTTTAAGTTTATACCACAAATAAGTGAAGGCAGTATTGCCTATCTTGATGTGTTATTGGAAAGGCACTTAATACAGAGAGCATATCATTCATGAATATATAGGAAGACAACCTTTTCCAACACATATTTACACTACACAAGTGACCACCCTTTACCACAGAAAAGAGTAGTGGTAAAGGGGCAATTTGTGAGGGCAGCAAGAATAGTTACCAGGGATAACTTCTTTACTGAAGAGTGTAACCACTTAAAAACAGTGTTCCTAAAGAGAGGTTAATAAGAGAGATAGTAATCACTTTATACCCATTCTAGCCCCAAAAATGATGGCCCCCAATTGTCCCTGGTAAATTTTATGAGGCAAGACACTAGTACTAGTACACTATATTAGAATTCTTTAATCACTACATTTAATAGTGAAAGTAATATTATAAGAAGAATTTTAGAAAAGATTTGCCCCCGGATTCATGAAGCTCGGCGCAAGGCCGGTGTAAGGCCTGCGCCGGCCATGCGGCGTATATATGGTCTAGTAGTGCCATATGCATATTAATGAAGGTGTGCTGCCACCACATCCACGTGCATAGGACACGTGCGCGAGTGCATGGGGCGTTACTAAGCTGTGCCCGGAGGCGTGTCAATGTCGGCTGGCAATGAGCAACCTAAACTGCTGAATATTATAGCCTGCCTGCAATAGTAATCGCACCTATCAGTGTCCGTGGATAATGAAACGTATGCTAAGCATGCAAGACAGTTCCCAGCCACACAAAATGGAGAACCAAACAGAAATGCACGCAACACAATATGAGTTTCCGTCCATGGAACAAATGATATTTAAAATCATGTGTCCGTAATGTACTGCACTGTCAGTAGTTATACCCAGTGGAAGTGAAGCGCATCATGTCAGTGCGCCGCCAATATACACGTCTAGCCCCATGGGCATGGTCACCAGCAGTCCCACAGTGGTAGTGATAGTACACAGCTGGGCAGTTGTGGCTATATAACATCCGTAAAGAAACCTGACAGTCCAAATTGTATACCAAACACACACAAACATATGTATATTAAAATGTGCTATACACATGAACAGGAACGTAACCGGCACATACACATAGGATGCTATATGCGGAACAGGAATATCCAAAAGCAGAACCCATGCATGCAAATGCAATATGCAACAACCCCTGTATAGCACATAACCCGCACCCATGTCCGAATGTCCACCAAATACAGCTACCAGCCTTGCGCAGCCGTACACCTGCACATAGCGAGTATTCCCCATATGTAGTAGGAAGAATCGTCCTAGGCAGTGTCAGGATTACAAATATGTATCCCACGTTTGTAAACATCCCATCACAGTTACGTAAATCCAAATGCCCGCGTGTTCATGTTTCTGCAAAATGTGTGTACATCCCGCGTGGGATAAGTAACCTGTTGAAACCTCAGAGTTGTTTACACGCCACAGTGTCCAGTACTGTACACATCTGGACAAAACATATATGTGTAGTCACGGTACTGTTCAGTTTCTACACAGACATGCAAAACATACTACGCAGGATGGAACAGCTGTCCACCATGCAGGTCTCCCCACTAGGGTTGCCACCTTTTCAGATGCCTAAGGTGGGACATCCCTTGTAGAAATGTGAGAATTTGCAGGATAAAACATACCCCCGGCCAGTGCAAAGGACAGAATTACACTTGTATGCCAAGATAAAAGCTTATTCCATAGCATTTGAATAGCTTATGCTATCCCAAATAATAGTTATGTGTTCCAGATACAAAATACCTGTATTATGCAACTAGTAAAGAGAATAAGAAATATATTTTTGTCTTAAAATCACAGGACATTTGCCATGTCTTAGGTTTCGTCGCAGGACACAACTGTCCAAAGTGGGACTTCCCCTCGCAAAGAGGAACAGGTGGTAACTCTACTCCCCACTGAATTATCGACAGTATATATTCAACTCAATCACATACCGACACCACCTCTCAACCTATTACAGCAACAAAATCTGGACAAAGCCTAAAAGGATGGGTGGACAAATAGGGACAGATGTAATTACTGCTCTCACAAACTTCGAAAGTTCACAGAATAATAGTATGTACATAAGCATGAAATGTTGTGAAGGATGTGGGGTAGTCCCCAGTATTACAGAGGTCCGTACATTTATACTGTAACAAACCATCACATATGTTGACTGTACTACTGCATACCTGTAGTTAATTCATAGTTACGTCATGTGCAAAATAATAATCCTCGTAAGAATGAATACAGGAAATAGTCAAATGTGAATGGGAAAACCACTCACCGTGGATTATGTACTGTAACCACCCCCACCCATATTATGTATTGCCAACATTATAAGCTGCTGACAGGTGCCCAAACACCTGTGTCTGTAAACACAGATAAAATGTTTAAAATGGACAAACCCTGTCCATGTGCTTTGTCTGACATTTGAACATGGTCAGAGCAGTTCCGTTCACCAGGCGGACAAGCCTAAACCCAGATCACCACATGAACACCCTGACAATTAAAGACCTGTATGTGTCAGGACCATAAGCCTTGGGGTACTGAATATCCCAGCAGTGATTAAATATGCAGCTTGGGTCCAGAGCAGTAGGGAATAGGGAATGTGTAACATGTAGTACCGCATTTTTCCCAGCAGGAGAATGGATGCCTGTGTCGTAAGTGAAGCAGTAAGGCATATGTTAATGTAGCTATGTACTATGGGTATGCATATAAATGAGTCAGAACACCAAAAGTATAGTGGTTACAGCATCCGGCCAACGTGAATGCAGTCCCGGTTCAACGACGACTACAGCACATATAATGTGAAAGTGTAATGAATGCGTCTGTGCTGTACAGACAGTTAAATATGTAAAGGTGAACGTGTGTTTCGCATACGTCCGTTAACCGGATTACAGATAATTTACTGGTACTGTCACAAGTAATAAAGCCCACGTAAGCATAAAGACTTAGTAAACATATGTAACCCACAATAAGGATATGCATGTGCGCCTGCGCGTAACCCACAATAAGGAAATGCAAGTGCGCCTGTGCGTGTGTGATCCGCTCACAGCATAGTAAATGAATGCTGTTTCCCCCACGTTAGATATACATGGCTCAAACCTGTTAACCCTGTAAAGTATGAAACCGGACAAAGGCATGCAAACTACCGGTACAAATAGGGACAAACCCCAGATATGTGCCAGAACAAACATAGAAAGTGGATAGAATAACGGGTGTGTCAGTAGCATGGATTCTCTGAAGGGTATGCAGTCGTAACCTGAACTGCTTGCCAGTATTCCCCACCGTAAGTCTCAAATGAAATGCCACTACATTGCCAGATAGACACAGGTTTATGTAAAACACATCGAAGATAAAGAGGCAACCAGCTGTACACTCTGCGACAATCTGTACAGTGGAAAGGTATGGTATGGATATAGATATATGTGTATGCACATAATCCACAGACGTAAACCAAAGCAAGTTATGAAATGAGGATTGTACATGTATATATGTATACACAACAGACATATGTCCCGTAGATATGACATATGTACATAAATAGGCCACGTTATAGCTAATATGGGTAGACAAACAGACATGCACGAAAGGTGAATAAACCATTGCATTCCACACCATTGGCCAGAAAGTGACAGTCCAGCAAGTTCTACACTTTAAACATGCAGATAGGTGTCCATTGCAGGACCCCAAAAATTGATCCATACGTAGTGTCAACCGACACTGACATAAAATAAGTGACCTCAGCAAATACGATATAGCTGTACATGCAACAGTAGCAAGTGCAAGGGTGATGACACATGTGTCGATAGAATGTATGATGTACAAACTGATATCCGGAGAGTGGGGAGTGCATATAAGTGTCTCTACACTTCAGTACCGTACACATTAAACATGTGTAATGGGTACTGTAGAGGGTTGTCAGGTATGGGAATCATGGGTATGCAGAAATGGGCCTAGGTGTTGTTTGGCAGAGATTTCGTAGGCCCACCCCGTGGGAGTGATGTGGGTATAGCACATGCCTATATTCTCAATAATGGGGCAAACCATCCACTGGATATTGCATAAACCATTTTTGCAATATGTAGAGCCCTATATCAGTGTCATGTAGGTGATTATCATGGATGGACATGCGTACGACCAAGATGGTACCCATAACTGGCAAACTGTCAGAATAACACAGCTGCACTAAGGCATAGTACATGAAATACAAATAGGGACTATATTAGATATACCCCAGACAAAGTCAGAACGTTGTGAGAATACTGGCGTAGCCAGGAATACGTATGTTATGAGTGTTACTAATCATGTAATGGAAATGTCAGTCACTATTATCTAACCACACAGTTCGTAATGCCTTGCCAGCAATTTACCAGAAAGGCACATTACTATGACAAATATAACAAGGGCAAAGGTCAAACGTCAGAGCGTTTACCCATAATGTGTACAGGTTAGGGGTATGAAGGTAGCCTGTCCAAAATACATGTACAGAACTAGTGATACTAGGTGGACAGGTGAGAAGAAAGACATCAGGACAAATGAGAAAACATGTACAAGTCATACGCATGTACTCTGACAAATGTGAATGACAACGTATGCCCTGTGAATGTCAATGTGGAAGGTTAGTAGACACAAAAGTAATGTGTCCCTCAGGGTGTCATGCAGTGTCACCGTAACACTGTCCAGTCCCCCATAGTCGTACGTGAGCTCTGCCACTGATGGAAAGCGCAAATACCAGCGCACACATACGGTACATGATAGACCAATTAGTGTGGATAAGCAGCTGTTGGCCTGTGTGAGGAATACAACTGTCTGGGTGGATGTGTCCTGCAATATAAATGTAATGGCATGTGGCCTGTGATGCCGCCATACAGTGTGTGTATTGGTGTCAGAAACTTGATATCTTGTACCAGACACATACTCCGCAACTGTACAGATTTACGCAGAATGTGCAGAGTTCTGCCTCATATGTTTGGTGTGTTCCACGTAACATCAGTAACATTCTGGCACATTCCTGATAACTGAAGTCATGAAATAATGACAAACATGTGATTAAGACACCAAATCCGACAGAAAAGCCATACTAATGCAAAACCTATTATTGTGTCAACTATCTACGTTTGTAAGAGCAACATGTCAATACTGCCCCTATATGTCCCACTATCAGATAAGGCCTTGTCCAGAAGTTTGCTCTAGGAGGTGGAGTGGTATGATCAGAAACAGATACATGTGTGAGGAAACAGCAATATCGACTGCAAGATAACGCAGAAGGTATGAAATGCGCTGCAGTAGGACGTTCAGTACTGTCCGCAGGTATGTGCTGACATGTCAAATGACACAGCAGTCTACATGAAGTACCTATAGGGCTGTCACCTTTACAAATGATGATAGTGGGACATACCCACAGCCATGCACACAGCACAAATAGACATACACACAGCAAAACTAGGCCATGATACATGAAGCCTCCGGCGTGTACGAGTGCAGCAAGGATAGATGTCTGCCAAGATATACAGCAAACGCCTGTAAGGGCGTGTAACACCGCCCGTAACACGGACATTGCATGGACAATGTTGGGATTTGCAACATACCCCATTGGTATGTGAAAGCTATGCAAATATGCGATACATGAAACAGTCAGCTGTCCATGCAAGAGCAGAGTTATGGGCAGAAAATAGAATATATATACATACATATATATATATATAGAGAGAGAGAGAGAGAGATACAGACATACACACACAGACACACACACACACGTGGCAGGGCTGGTAATCGAACTTACACATTACTACCCTATCACACTACAGCATGACGCATTTACAGAACGCGCTACCGAGATTACTAAACACAGCAGACACAGAGGCATTCTACTAGGTGCATGTCAACATCCACAAAGACAAAGACATCAGCAGGATATATCTGTGTTGCGAAGCAACTAAAAGCATAACCTGAGTCCCCAGGTGGACGGGAGCATGCACACACACACACACACACATCTGGCAGGCCTGGGAATTGAACTTACACCTAACTACCCTATCACACTACAGCATGACGCATTTACAGAATGCGCTACCGAGATTACTAAACACAGCACACCCAGAGGCATACTTCTAGGTGGGTGACATCATCTGCAAAGGCAAAGACGCCGATAGGGAATGTATGTGTTGTGAGGCAACTAAAAACATTACTGTGTCCCCAGGCAGCTGGAAACACACACACACACACACTTGGAAGGGCCGGGAGTTGAACATACGCCTAACTACTTTAACACACTACAGCATTACGCATTTACAGAACGTGCTACCAAGATTACTGAACACAGCACTCCCAGAGGCATACTTCTAGGTGGGTGACATCATCTGCAAAGGCAAAGACGCCGATAGGGAATGTATGTGTTGTGAGGCATCTAAAAGCATTGCTGTGTCCCCAGGCAGCTGGAAACGCAAACACACACACACACACACACACACACTTGGCAGGGCTGGGAGTTGAACATACACCTAACTACCTTATCACACTACAGCATTACGCATTTACAGAACACGCTACTAAGATTACTGAACACAGCACTCCCAGAGGCATACTTCTAGGTGGGTGACATCATCCGCAAAGGCAAAGACGCCGATAGGGAATGTATCTGTTGTGAGGCATCTAAAAGCATTACTGTGTCCCCAGGCAGCTGGAAATACACACACACACACTTGGCAGGGCCGGGAGTTGAACATACACCTAACTACCTTATCACACTACAGCATTACGCATTTACAGAACGCGCTACCAAGATTACTGAACACAGCACTCCCAGAGGCATACTTCTAGGTGAGTGACATCATCCGCAAAGGCAAAGACACCAATAGGGAATGTATGTGTTGTGAGGCATCTAAAAGCATTACTGTGTCCCCAGGCAGCTGGAAACACACACACACACACACACACACACACACACACACACACACACACACATGGCAGGGCCGGGAGTTGAACATACACCTAACTACCTTATCACACTACAGCATTACGCATTTACAGAACATGCTACTGAGATTACTGAACACAGCGCTCCCAGAGGCATACTTCTAGGTGGGTGACATCATCCGCAAAGGCAAAGACGCCGATAGGGAATGTATGTGTTGTGAGGCATCTAAAAGCATTACTGTGTCCCCAGGCAGCTGGAAACACACACACACACACACACACACACACACACACACACACACACACACACACACTCACACTTGGAAGGGCCAGGAGTTGAACATACACCTAACTACTTTAACACACTACAGCATTATGCATTTACAGAACACACTACCAAGATTACTGAACACAGCACACCCAGAGGCATACTTCTAGGTGGGTGACATCATCCGCAAAGGCAAAGATGCCAATAGGGAATGTTTAGAGAGTGAGCAGTCTGAAAGCATATTACTGTCCCAAGGTAGACGTACACAAACACGGTAGTGCTGTCATCAGGCCAACTAAATATCTACGGAGCACTACAACACTAAATATATACGGGATGCACCACAGACAGTACACCCTTCGAGAGAGCAACCAGTGTGTTCAATGTAGGCATCCATCGTGACATTGAAAATGGACATCGGTTGCCTGGATGACCACCATGGCTATACAGGATGTCAATGGCCATGCCCACACGCTTAGTATCACACGTCTGTTTGGAATGTACTGTGTGTCCATCTACACAACGGCGTATTGGGCATGCTGACACACTTAGCAGTTGCAAAGGGCCATCTTGCATGCACACGGAGTCTAATCACGGAAGGGCGCAGTGTGGAATGCACTGTGTGTCCATCTACACAACGGTGTACTGGGCATGCTCACACAGTTGCAAAGGGCCATCTTGCATGCACATGGAGTCTAATCACGGAAGGGCGCAGTGTGGAATGTACTGTGTGTCCATCTACACAATGGCATACTGGTCATGCTCACACAAGTAGCAGTTGCAAAGGGCCAACTTGCATGCACACGGAGTCTAATCATGGAAGGGCGCAGTGTGGAATGTACTGTGTGTCCATCTACACAACAGCATACTGGGCATGCTCACACACTTAGCTGTTGCAAAGGACCGTCTTGCATGCAGATGGAGTGTACACACAGAAGGGCACAGTACAGAAGGGCACAGTAAGGTATAACTGTCCTCACGCACAGGGCGGTCACACATGCAGTGACCTGTACACACACAGCTGCCATCACAGCTGTCACAGGTGCAGATCACACACGTACACACTGCAGTGTACACTGTAGCTGTCAAGTCAGCACCATGTCAATGGTGCAACACTACACAGCCTTACGGTCCCACAACACCATGTGACACATGACCACTGGGCTGTACAGCGGTGTACACCAGCTGTGCAGAGTACACATGTACCAACAGGGATCCAACAGGTGTTATGCATTGCAGTGATACCAGTATACATGAACAGGTCAGCTCAACACATACCACAGCCCTTACACAGCTGTGACACCTGACTGTTGCTGTACACCAATGAACACACATCTGGATATGTCATACATGTGATTGTGTGGATGTGTGCATGGACTGCACACACAACACATACATACATAGCCTTTGATGTACTTCGTGCATAACACTGGCCTAATCAATGCTACACACGCGAATGGAAGGTGGGCCCATGTCTGTTGAATGCTCACACTACAGGGGGTAGCAGTGTTGACCGGGACACATACCCTTGTACTGGTCGCCTGTGACACCCGTGATATCATACCGCAGTCCATGTGTTATGTATGTCAACACACATGCCCAACAATAGCAATGCATACAAACATGGCAACAGGAGACACATGTGACATCTGTACTGTGCATGCAGCAACCATGCATGTGCAGTGGCCGATGTCCGTAACATAGTTGCACCTACCTACGATATGCAGACGCAATGCAGACCCATCATTGACACCTGTATACGGTGGCATACAAACAGCACGTATGGAGGGATGTGTGTACATAACGTGGTGAACCACCTGTCTAGATGTATGTGTGCAGGGGGTGGCTCACAGTTGTGTCACACACCATCCTATCATGCCATGTGCAAACAGTACGCTATGTCACTGTTACGTGACGGTGCTGACATAATGCATACACAGCGGTCAGGTGTTAACAACTATATGTCACATGGCACCTGTAACACCTACAACCTCCCGTATGCATATAGCAGCACATTTGCCAGATATAGCGTTGGTACACATAATGCAATCAATACCGCTGCATGTCTATCAAACTTGTCATCATATGGCAGGTGTATCATTCCCAGCACTGCCATGTGTGTCTGAATGTGTGACCAGGGATGCCACATATCGCGGGGAATATGTCCCAGTTGCTACACATCCCTGTACACCATTGTAGAGATCTGTACATACATCAGTGTGGGAAGCATGACGTCGGCCGGTGTGGTGCATCACACACGTCGGCTGTCTGTATACACATGTGTGGTCACCACAGTGTGTGTGTGTCTGTATGTATGTCTGGTGCTTGGTGTGAGGGTGTATGCTAATATACGGTGGGAAATGATCACTAACCCCACGTGGTGACTAACCCGTAATGGTGATGCATTGCACAACCCTGTTGATGCCATAGGTCCGAGCCATACTGGCTACCTGTGCATGTCCCTTCTCTGTGACACGTCGTGTGGGTGCATAGTACTGTGAGGGTGATGACCACACAGGCAAAGGTCCCCACCTGCACACTATGGGGTGTGCGTTATAGTGGTGTACACCCCATGAATGCGGCCATGTTCCCGTACTGTTACAGGGTCCTACTGCTGCACAGTGTGGCCTCCAGCTACCAAGTGACACCTCACATCATCATTGGCCAGGCCGCTGTGTACAACCCCTGCACCATGTCACCATACCTGTAATGTGTCCTGCTATGTATGTCATGTCTCTGTCCAGTGTAGCCTGTGGCACCGACCACATGCGTCAGGTGCAGTATATGTGCGGAAATCTGTGTCATGTTGGTGTGTCCAACAGTCAGGTTGAGGGTACATGTAGCATGCTGATATTGCCAGACGTGCCTGTGAGTAATCCACAGTTACAAGTGGGGGGCTGTAAACACTGCTACCTGTAGGCACATGCAAGTAAACCATAGGAGGGAACCAGGGTATCACAACCAACATGGTGCTACAGATGTAACCGAGACACATACCGTGAACACATCACAATGCATGCTGCACCTGCACTACATGGTATGACTGGTGCATGTTGACAGTACACAACCTATGTCACATACACATCTCTCAGTATTCACACAAAACCACTGCAACATACACATCCCTCACTATGAATACACAGGTAATATTACATACACCTCTCACTATGCAGTTCACCCTGTGCATCAGAATATTTGTGCATAACCCTGCACCGATAGTGTGGATGACAGGGATGCGGCACAGGCTTCATCATATGCACAGGGTGATATGTTTGCCAGGGGCATAGGCTGCACCAATGGATAACATCATGTGTGTGTGTAAGGGCTGTTGAGTTGACTGGACATGTCTGTGCAGAATGCATGTGGATGTTGTGGAGCCCTACAGTTGTGTTTGCTGTGTGCGTGTATGTGTGTAGACAGTTCTGCCATTTGTGATGCCTACACGGGTTATAATTGACAGCCCCAGATGGTACAGAGCAGGTTGTACAGCTCACTGTGTCCGTCGACGGCCATGTGACCTGTGCCTGCCTGGGGTTGCACGGGCACTACCAGGTGGAGGTACAGAGTGGCTACTGTCCGACAACACATGTCCGCTGGAACCGTCTCCCCGCTGAGACCGTCCAGGGCCACATCCACGTGGCCTGCTGTGTCCTGGTGTTGACAGCACAGCACCAGCTGCACTGCTACTGGCACTATGGGAGCAGGCATGTGAGGTGGCACGCTCACGTCGACCTACACTAGGTGGTGTTGCTGGCCTACGTCCACGTGGCCTACGCCTCACTCCTACCAGGTGTTCCAGCACAGACAGCTCCCGCTCACGGATTGCCATGCCTCGGTCAAGGATTCCAACCATTTCACCTAATCGCCTATCCAGAACATTAGCAATCTGCTGTTGAGCATTTTCCAATGCCTGGATGCTGTCGTTTAGGGTATGGATAGCAGCCCTCTGCAGCCTCTGCCCTTCTCTGTTCTGCCGTTCAGCACGTGCCTGTGCCACGATTACAGTCTGGAACATGCGTCTGGTGATACCAGCTGCTGTGCTCTCTCCTGCAGGTGCATGTCTGCCAGAGGTCCTCCTACGAGCAGCACCGGCCACATGCCTGTGTGGCACATCTGCAGTCATTACACTGCCACCATGGTGTGTAGACACACCTTCTGTAGCCACCACACGTTCCTGTTCCACGCTAACAGACGCTGACTCTCCTTCCTCTATGGCCACTGGTGATGCGGTATGTGTTGGCAGCAGAACTGTGTGCGGGGAAGAGGGGGACATAGCTGGGATGGTAACCATTGGCACATATTCAGCCCCTGACAACCCTACCTGTACCTCATGCATATGTTCATCACCGCTAGTATCTGTGGGGACACTAACATCAGAAGGACCGCAGGAGGGTAAGTCACCTACATCACCTGTGAATGCAAAGAAATACTGTAAAGTACAATAGACACAGACACACACACACACAGACACACACACACACAGACACACACACAGACACACACACACACAGACACACATAGACACACACAAACACAGACACACACACACAAACACAGACACACACAGACACACCATGCATGTGATTTGTCAGATGGCATGCAGCATGCCTGCGATACAGCAGAGGGCATGCAGCTCAGACATTAATAGTGTTATTAAGCATACCTCCCTGGGGTGCACACTACAGCAAGCAGGTGTCGTATCAGTAGCCATGCAGTTCACACAGTCATGGTCACACAATCATGGTAGTATGCATGCATCCCCGTGATACACCATGTGGCCCAGAACAGGATAACAGTACACATGGCTGACATGACCTTGACATGTAATCTGCTGACATGTGCATTAACATGCATACATGTTTGACACAATGGTGTCCTGACACATGTACAGCATCATAATGGGCTTCACATTGCAGTGTTGTGTGTATGCCCTACAGATAGAATGCATGTTTAGCAAATGTGCATGAGCATGGGAGGGTAGTGTGAGCCATCTACATTGCTATACAGTGTGAAGTACAGACACTGTGCCATTGCATGGCAACATGAGGCATCTATGTTGCTGTAGAATGCATAATATGTACACATTGCATAGCCATAACTGCAACACAGTCGTGATGTTCAACAGATCGTATATGGTAGACTTCAGTGACACCTCCAGTAGCTGTGCACAGGTTTTAGGTTGTCCAGTGTACCACATCAACTGTATAATCGGTCAACTAAGGCTATAATTGGACCATGTGTGGACAATATGCAACAGGGTGTATACGCATCCCAAGTACTGTGTGGCTACATGTCTCTGGCCATCTCCCATGGCCATGTGTGCACATGTGTTGGCCAATTGTGTGTGATGGGCATCTTTTCCACATGTCTGTGTTGTCCCATATGACTTACACTCATAGATGTCAGATATGTCACAATCCACAGGGCTATGCAGACAACGGGTTGTATGTTTGGTATGTGGGGTATAGGTCATGCGATAGTGTGACAATATTGCAGACAGAACACTACATGTCTGGGACATGTCAGGTGGCACATCACAATGTGTGCACCCAATGCAGGGGCATATGACACAATGGTGACACCTGTGGGCTGCCCATATCACAGCTCACTGTGTGGTACTGTGTGCGTACCACACATGTTGTTCCAATGCATACTACATATGGCTCCATTGTAGAACACCTCCACCGTTGTATGCACAGCTGACCACACATGTCGCAATGACAAGTACTGTGGTTTCAAGTCGGTGTATCATTACGTTTGTATATATTGCACATGGGTGGTGTGTGTGAATGAAGGGTGGTGCGACCTGCATATCATGACTGGAACAAACATCAGGTGTGCAAGTGTTAACTGGCCACATGGCATATAGATCTACACTGTAACATGCCTGATACTGATGACAGTCTCACTTGCAACGGACCCATGTCTGTGCTGCACGCCAGAGGTACCTGTATAGGGGTGACACACCAGTATGAACATTATCCATGACTGTATGACAGCCACAGGTTGCACTGTGCATGTGAACACATTCACCTGTGTAATAGCATATAGTATGCACATGTGTGCATACACAACGTAGCATACTGTAGTATGCAGCATGTGTGTCTACATACCTTGCATATGTTGTTACTTTACATAATGTACAGTGACACATGCAACTACATGGGATATAATAGCCATATGTGCAGTACTGACTTACCAGGCAACTCCAGGCTCATTGGGTGGGAGACACCCACCTCCACGATGGCAGCTAGTGTTTCTGGATGCTGTTCCCTGGGTGTCCCCAGACTGGCCAGTAGCTCCTCGGTGTGTGTGAGTGGGGGCTGGGTTGGTGGCCCACCACCTGTTCCACCTTGTTCCCTGGCGATTGCAGTGGCACACTGTTTTGCATGTTGTATCAGGTCTGTGCAGTGTCTGCGCACCTGCTGGTAGGTGCGGTTATGGCCACCCACATCGTTCACCCTCCTGCGTAGATCCTGCCACAGGTCATCCCGCTGCTGGGCATGCTGTGGCACATGGCTGAACAACAAGTCATAGTTGTCATGGAGCTGTGGGATGAGGACATCATCCTCCTGACGGATGTATGCTGGGAGGCGTGTACTGGGCATTATCTGTAAGACATAATGATGGTGACAGGTCACAGTTTCAGAGATGTACAGAGATACTGCTGCACATACATTTCTATGACATCTACTACATCTGCACAGTTATCTTTGCAAAGCATCATGACACTGACATGACTGACGTGTTTGTGTCACACATGTCACACCCATTATGCATTGGATATCATCACCATATATGTGTGTCACCTCATTACAGTGTTCATACTCCATGTAAATGCTGTCTTGCTGTGGGCATGTCTATTTGCCTGCACTTGTGTTCTTACCTATCTGCACATGCCTCGATGTGTCCACGGTACTACTGTTGACCTGGATGCTGTGTATATGTCACATATCAACACAGACACAGCCGTAATGGACTTGAGCAGTGACAATGCACACATACGCATGGACACCTGTACATGCATGTATTTTGCCATATACATCTACACAGCACTGTACAACTGTTCAACATCCTGCCACGGATCGCCTGTATTGCACATGTGATAGACATGGGACAATGGCTAGTCAGACGACATTCGCAGGGATGGTTATCAACCATAGCGTGTGCAGGCACAGTTTCCAAGCTGTAACAGACAGCCATTGTGCCACCGCAAGATGCATCAGTGCCACATTACTGATCCAGTCAGTTGATAGTACATTTACCATGCGGCCATCACACCATGTATGACTGGGATGACATGTGCAGCTTTGATGGACAGGGTTGCATGGTATGGCGGGAGTATGTCACATATATGGCACAAGGATCTTTCCAGCCTGTGGCAATCCTAGTAAAAGGACGGTGGCTGTCCATGACATATGTCATATAGATCATGATATGGACATGTAGCATGTCCATCATCATGGTGTAGCAAATGTCCTTCTGCAAGGTAGACAGCATGCTGCATAGCGGAGGTGTGGATTGTGAAGGCTGGTATCGCACATCCATGCATAGCCATTACCCCTTACAGGTGGTATGTGATCCAGTATTGGTCACCACAGTGCTGTATATGCCTGTCCAGTGATCTCCGTGCTCATGGATGGCACCCTGACATGACATGGGTACCTCATATGACTACCTATGGGGCCTGGAGACGTCACCATGTTGGGGGGTGCACTGCACAGCACCATCCCTTACACAGTGTCCATAATGTTGACCACAGCCTAGGTAGTAGTTTATGGGTACAGGGATGTTCACCTAGCAGTGACACTGCTGGTATCATCCATCAGACTGTGCACATATGTCACACACCTCACCCACACAGCCAATTCTGTATGTTGTTCACAACACTGACACAGCTATACTGATAGGTCATGGCCATTCACAGCCTTACATACACAGATGCCTAACATTTGTCTGTGTGGTATGGGCTACAATGAGGGTGGGGTACAACACATTAACCCTGTTCTACTGTAGCTGGCACTGGTGTGCTGTGCACATGTCACTCTTTCACCTTTTGTAGTTGTGAGTCTTTCAACAGGCCACTGGTGGAACACTCCTGTGACATGCAAAGGTATTTGTAATCAAATATCCGTGCTGTCTTGTACATCTGTACTGCTAACATCTACAGTGCTAATGGTTCATGGACATGCACACCATACTCAGCAGGGTTATAGTGCGGTGCCACCCTAAATGACTGTCATCACCACTTGTGGGTTGATATTATCCAACACCCTATCTGTATTGTATGGTCATGCTAGGCACTTGTTCAGAACTTGTGAGCATGTCATGAGCTACTGATTACTATAGCGCCCATTCCGCACCATTTCCCACAGGTACACTGGCTGTCCTACACTTCCCAGCTTGCTTAAGGTACGACAGCTGTTGTACACACGTAACGCACATATCCTGTGGGACATGGTTGTATATACAGGCATGTCCAACTGTCACGTACCAGTGCTACTGCCTGTCTATATGAGGGATATGTCGTACATGTGGCAATAGAGCAATTGTCTCATGTACACATTCAATGCTCACCTCCCAACATACGGCATTACAGCCTGTGGGGGATGCACTTCCGCAGCCGTGCTGGGGGCATAGCTCTCAGGTGTACCTCATTACGAGGAACGTACCTCATTTGGGGTTCTAAAAGGTGCATGTTCCTCAAGATTCCACATTGGAAGGGTCTGTCACACATTCATTGTTGTAAATAGTTTACCTGCTAGCCATGGCTAAATAGATATGAATCATATTAATTCATTGGAGTATCTTTTTTTATACGTAAGACCAGCCTATTTTAGCCATCATATGCCCTTCCTAGTTGATGCTGTTAGTAAGCCAGTTGTAAGTGTTCCACGTTTTGCCCATTTGTCACACAGTATGAGGGCTAATGTTCCTCAGTTTGGGGACAGGAGGTTGACAGCTATGGCTGGGGGTAATGCTGTCACCAACCCTGACTGCACCTGACAGTCATTTGGGGATGTGTAACATTCGCAACACACGCCACCCATCACATAGTCTCACATGATCTACACCACTGGCCACACCTACGAGGACAACTTGTGCAGTACGTCTCCATACTCACTGTAGGCACCAGAGGTAGCCCCCATCATGGAAGACAACATCACCAGCTTATAGCCCACAGACTCATGTGTGCCCATCACATACATCCAATACTGAGTTATAACGTTCACAACACACCAGTTATAGCTGACTCTGTAGGGAGTCACACTGCAGTTCCACACAGCAGGCTACACAAGGTGTTAGTCGCTTACATCTTGCTGTCGGGTAACTGCTTCTGCAACATAACCTATGCACCCATGCCACACCTCACCAGGTATGATATGACTGTCATTCTCCATGTTAGTGTGACTGCCCTGTGATGCCACTTCACAGACTACGTGTGCAGGGACATGCAATAGCTCACCAGTCTTATAGCCCTGAGGGTGTGGGCCTAGCCCTGGGGAGCATTTTACATTCGTCCGGACACGATACCACTGTACAATGACCGACTGTGTCACTTCAACAGTTGCCTATGCTCCTATTGTCATTCCGCAGGCATGTGGTATCTGTCCGCTATGACTGTCTTGGTCAAATACAATGCTGTGCACAGATGACTTGCACCTGTCAGCCCTGGGAGTACAGTTCACATGTAAGGCTCTTGCTGCTTCTATACTGCCTGTCTTGCACAGTTTCCAATAACTGTCACTGGCAGGGCGGTAACTGGCAGGCACGACATGGGGTCATGTGACACAATGCTTGCATCTTCCTCTGTGACGCACGCAGGCAAGGCACACCTCATAATGCACCACTCAAACATCTCTGCAGTGACTGGGACCTGCCTCTAGGCTCTGCAGAGCACACCTGCAATGACAGGTTATAGACAGACCATACCTTTCAGGCACATACCTGGACCGGCACACCCACAACTGAGGGGTTCCCATATCCCACTATGTTTTGCACACATCCTGGCAAGTTACTTAGCACAATGCATCAGAGGTGCTCCACGTGCAACTAACTGTGTCCGGGACCGCTATACACATTGTAACAAGCGACAGAGTCAACATCATAACCCACGGGTAACATACCTTCTATGTTGGTATAGTGGACAGTGGGCCTCAGACAGCTACTACTGATGTGTGACTGACACTATGCCACACTTCACTGGGATAGCCACTCATTTACCAACACATCCATGAGTCATACCCTCCGCTCTGCTGGATCAACCCATACACACCACCTCCAAGACCTACATTACCCTTGGCATGAACACTACCACCATGTGACTGGTGTTACACACCTGGGGTTATCCCCTCATTGGTGGATTCCAAACATATGCTACTTGACCTTGTGAGCCACATCCCGGCAACACACCCATCACAGCATACACATTACATGTGTACTACAACACCTACTACAGACGTCTGCTGACAGCGGTTGTTAACATCATGACACCCGTGCAGATGGACAATGCATATACAAATGCTGACACATAACCCAGTGCACTTTATTAGCATGTACACAACTGCATGGATCATGCTATTCCACACAGAGCCATGATGGTACACACCAGATAACAGACGCCACTCTGGTGGTCATGTTCCATGGACATATGATGTACAACAACAGGTGTAGGCTGTTGCACAGTGGTGTACATTCCCATGTGTGGGGTGGCTCACTGGTCAGCCGTGGTGGAGCCACAGGGTCCCTCATCACATACTCCAAGACTAGCTAAGTAAACATGACTGCCACACATTCCGGGGTGTACCACCAGGCATTATGGTGGTATGTCAGTAGTCGATGGCAACACCCACATCTGCTGTCACATACAACAGTCACTCAGGAACTTTGCAGACCCAGGTGTTGTTGGCAACATGCTGGAGGATGGATTCAATGCTGACATTACACCCTCTCACTCACTACAGGGCCGCAATCCATACATGAACATTGTGGTGTCCCTGTGGTCACACCTATACAGTACTGACCTACACTCTATATGTCCTGGGACACTGGCCCCATGTCACCTTCCAACGTCCCAGGCTGTGATGTCCACCAACTTCTGAATTACATGTCTCCCCACTAGGCCACCATATTCAGTAATAGCCTTGTTTCAGACATTGTAGCCCCTGAATGGCACACAGCAGCATTTATCACACTACACACAGGTGGCACCGCATTGCATGAGTGGGACTATAGTCCTACACACCTGACTGGACTGTTCTGCATGGCTATGGGGCAGATCATCAAGGACGTCATTCACAGAGACATTGTTGGGCTCCCGTCCTTTGCTGCCACCTGGGTTGGGCTTGTTAAGGCCAGAGCATGGCCCCTACACATGATGGACTCCTTTCATACAGTTACCAGGGCAGTTGCTGATGGTACGGGAGTCCACACATCCTACATTGTCCTCTCATTGCCTTTCAGCACCATTCCCCATTCTGGTATTGACAACATACACATCCACCTGCACATCGTACCCTGTGTCTCAGGATGTTATGCTATGTGGCTCATGGACACGATACACAGTGAGGCCAGCATACCATAGTACCTACTACATATCAGGTACATTTGGCATACAACAGTCCTCGGTCATAGGGCCCCTCATGTTCAGTATATGCTTCCCTGTGGAACAGGCTAGCACAGGGGACTTTCCCTGCCTAGCTTTCAAACCCCTACATACCAAGCGCCATGATTGCTCCACCAGCTGATACTGACTCCAACCATACGGTGTCGCTGTGACAGATACATAATATGACTATCATGGCATCAAGCTGCATGACACAAGGTGCATGCACATCACCTTTGCATTACACCATTCACCCACTGACTATCACATGGATGGTAGTCCCCTACATACATATCACATTGTACATGTTTGCAGTACACACATATGTCGCACCCACTCCTGTGGTTACCGTATTGCCACTGTGGCGTGGATATCCTTCTACGTGGCCACACCTATCTGTACTCGGTGTGTAGCTGGTACATAGGCACCCATTGTACCTCTGAACTCAAGACATCTACACACATTCAAGGGTACACCACCCCATTTAGGGTGTACCTTACACAACAGCTACAGCTTTACATGCCACAACATTAACACGCCATGACGTTTACTGAGCTCCGACAGTTTAAATATGCGACTGCACTACGGACACCACATCTGTACACATTTGCATACTACATACTCAGGGGTGACCTCTGCTGATCAGACAGGGCCCATGTCGACAACATTATTGCTGGATATACTCCTCATACGTGGCATAAGCAGAGGCCACTGTGAGCTACATGCTCATGGATATGTGCACACACGCCACAATGAGTGGGATGTGCTTCTGGGTTACATTCCCAAACCGGACACTCACCATGCTGCGGAACATAAGTCCTATGTACATCACGCAGGAACACTCAGTAGCACTGTTCATGTGATACTTCCCTTGGTGGTTGGGAGACACATGTAGGCCTGGGATCACTGCAGTGGCTGTACTGTGCAGAGGTGCAGGTGACACCTGGCTCTGCTGTTCACAGGACACTACCCTAGAGAGGTACCACTAGTGTGAACACTGTAGTTGTGCTTACACATGGACTTGCCGGACTGCATAGTACCCCACTATGCACCTGTGAAGCTATTACATGTCCTTTGTGCATGGTTACTTGGTAGCCCTTCCATTTAGATTAGCTATCATGCTATTACTATGTCCCATACCTACAGGCCATATGTATCCTGTTATTGTACACACCAACAGACAATACCTGTGGTATGCATGATATGCCTGTTATGCTGTGTAGAATATCTGTCATATCTATCTATAATACTATACATTACACATATTTCACATAGTATCCCATAATGCAAAGCATACTTGCACAGTGGGACCACCTTACATATGTCATTAACGTTATATGCCCATACACATGCGTGCTGTGACAGTATATCAACAAATACTATCCCCTGCTATGGCACATCTTTGTTGGGCATACCCTACCACTGACGGCGGGTTGTATGGCATTGTTCTGTTTAACGCCCTCATGTAGCATCCCTTGTGGTGTCTGTGCTGTGTACCTTGTGTCCCACTGCTGGACACACAGTTTCTACAAGCGTTAATATGCTCAGCAAGACATCACTACATAAATACCTTTCCCCACTTTATGCACCGCGGACACGTTTAATTAATGCAAACCAGGCTATACTTACAGTAAAACTAATTAATACAGATCATGCTATACATAACCTTACATATCGGGCATTCTACATACCTTGTTGTCGTTACGGCACTTCGTTTCTATCTCTCTCACAGTGTTTCAACTGTTATTCGGTATGAGCATACGGTTTGAATGTCTGGCAAGTCATCCTTATATACGTCGATACCTGAAACATGTGGATTCATCCCGCCAATTGGTGTTCCTGAGTGACTAATTACTTGCATATCAGCTGTGCAGCTACTCCATTCGCCAATTACACAGCGACAGTGGGGTATAATTGGATTCTCCACTTGGGCGTTGCCTATTTGCCCTACCTTTGGGGAGACGGTCTGTATTGTGTTTTGTTATGTGTAACTGCAACTGCTATGCATGGAGACAAGTATAGTTTGGATTCATGTCCCCCATGGATTGTGTGTGACAGGAGTATTTGGTTCAACATGTGGGTGTACCTGTCATCCCAACATCTGATAACGGAGTATTGCAATCAAAACCTGTAACATGGCTGTTTGTTCCATTATACAACGCCTGCAATTTTGCATGACGCCTTTAATTGTGTCTCTCACACGGTATGTTGAGGGTTCTGCAGATGTAATTGACTGACTGGATGTTTGTGCTGCTATTACAGTCTGTATTGCTTTAGTTTCTAGTGTGGGGGATGTCGGTGGTTGTACGTAACATATACAGGTTTGTGGGCCTTGCATTTCTACATAATCCGTATATATGTGTGTGGGCTCCGTCCCTAATTAGAGAGCTAACAGTTAGTAGACTTATGTTATGGGATTGTACATCGGGCCGTTGTTAATTGGTTTCTATATCGTCTGCAGGTGAGCTTGCTACTTGTATACCTCCGTAATTGCAGCGATATATCAGGGGATATGTGTAAGTGACAGCTATCCCTTTTATTTCTGTCCCAGATATTTGCAGTCATTGTGGTTGTGTTGTTAAAAGAGCCTGTTTGCCATGGGTTGCCACCTTTTCATATGGTCATTGTTGGACACTTGCGGGACACAAAGCGGTGTTTACAGGCCAACACGTAGCCATGGTCAGTACACAGGTTAGCACATACTTTTATCCTCACTACATACCTATTGTCGTGTGACTTTGGCAACTTATCATATTGCATGCAACATTTAAGTTTCTTACATACAGGCATAACTATTAAATACGACTGTTACATTATATATGGGACATATTTATGTCCTACCATCTCGGACATTTGCCCTTTGTACTGTTTTATGTCAGGACACACCTGCCCAGGGTGGGGCTGTCCCTCCTACTGTGGGACAGGTAGTAACCGTATGCCTACGGCTGGCTATACCCAGACCTACCGTACTGATCTGCCTCTGACTTGGCACTAACAAACACATGTTGCGGACACACACACACATTACAGTCACACAGAGACGCACACAGCACCCTCAACGCACACTTACACAGACTACGGCACTCACAGACACAGTTGAACACAGTACCTACGTGGACCGCAACACCGGCAGCGGTGACTAACTGTCCCTTCATATCATCATACTATTACTCGCGGATGTACTGTTCCGGTACTGTGTTCTATCAGTCTTTCAGCCTCGTGGTTACGCATGTCAGTATGTTACACATTCCATGGTTGGCGGTATCCTATTTATTTGTACCTCCAAGATGTTATGAATGTCGTTGAACTATCTATTATATTTGCAGATATCGCTGAATTCATCTATATCACCATATATCCCTCTATTGCCCTTTCTATCTGTATTATATATATGCATATGTGTACATATATATATATATATATATATATATATATATATATATATATATATATATATATATATATATATATATCTGGCGGGGAACATGACAGGCACACAGCACCACCATATGCTGTAAGACTCATGTACTGTTCAGGTGTTGGCATTCCGTGTTCCACTGGCTGTTGTGTTTACAATGTTTGAGGGCTGCCTATGTAGGAGTCACACATTGGGCCACCTATACATTACAATTTACAGGTGGTCATGTTTGTGTGCCATCCATTTTACTGTGCGTGCAGGTGGAGAGTTGTCAGTCCATAGGGGCCTACACTGTCAGAGTATGTGCTATACGTTCCCTCTTTGCCAAGGCGTAGGCATATTGGGCACACCTCCATCTGCCTACTGGGGCTGGCACAGTGTGTTCATGGTCTGAATCCCTCTATGCCTGTAATGGCCTTGGCAATTGCGGTGGGCTATGAGGGCCTTCACCATTTTGTCCCTGCTGCAGCTGCTTCCGCAGGATCATATTATGTAGCATGGCACATACTATGACGATGTGGGCACACGTGCCTGGAGAGTACTGCAAGGCTCCACCAGATGTATCCAAGCACTGGAACCGTGATTTCAGCATCCCAAATACACGCTCTATGATGATTCTGGTTTGTGCGTGTGCCTCATTATGGCGTTCTTGCATGGGTGTGTGTGCATTTCTGATGGGAGTCATCATCCATGGCTCCAGTGCATAGCCAGCATCCCCCTCGAGATGGCCATGTGGGATGTCCCCCCTGACAAATACCTGATACAGCTGTGAGGCATGCCAGATATGGGAGTCATGGTAGCTTCCAGGGCTGCCAGCACACACATCCATGATAATGCCCTGGGCATTGCACATGACCTGGCAGTTGATGGAGTGGAATCCCTTGCGGTTTATGTAGCGCCTACCCTGCTCACCGGGTGGTGACTTGATTTGTATGTGCATGCAGTCTATCGCACCCAGTACCTCCGGGTATTGTGCCACACGGTGGAAGTGGTGCATATTGCTGGCCAATTCCTCCTGAGTTCTGGGGAAGTATATCTGCTCATTAGCATGTGGTAACATGGCATCCAGGAACTGGTGTAGTACCCTGGATGCTGATGCCTGTGAGATACCCATTATATCTCCAGTTCACCTTTGAAAGGTACCTGTGGCCAGTATTCGCAGGCTTACACATACCTTCGTGTCCACTGGGATGGGTTCCCCTCTGTTGTTTCTGGTTCTCAGGCGTGGCCGGCACAGCTCCACTATTTGCTGTAAGATGTCCCTGTCCACCCTGTAACGCTCTACTATCTCCAGGTCATGTATCCCCTGGTAGGTTACCCTTGGTCTGAACACTCTCCTTCTCCTCCGAGGCCTGCGGTGGTTGTCGGCATCATCCTCCACAACACCGTCAGTCTCTAACACATGCTGATGAATCACAGCTATGGCAGCTCCCAACATGTACATTTTAAAAGTTCCCTGTGTGTTTACACCTATGGTGCAGTGTTTGGGAATACACAGGTGTGTGTTGGGTGCTTTCACACTTTATACTATTATGCTCTGAACACCGATGATGTCATACGGTGTGTATGCACGATCGTAGCTACAGGTTATCTTATGTGTTTTACTGCCGGAACTACTATTGTGGTGCCTTTGGTGTTGAATTACATTTGCCTGCCGTGGATTACCTCTTGACCTTCCCTTTACATTTCTGCACATTGCACCTACCATTTTCTGGCGTGCATCCTGCAGCCTACTTTCATTTGTACTTTCCTGGACCTGGCGTATCTTGCGTTATGTGTGCTATTGCCGGTCTGCTGTCGGTTTGCTTTGCTCTGCTGTGTCAAGTCTCCTATCTTTGCAATCCAATACCTCCCCTCCTTTCTTTGCATTCAAATGCCTCCCCTATCCTGTTTTGCAGGTTTCTGCAAGCAGACTTGTCAGCTGCCGTTGATTGGCCTTCGTGGGTTGATTGGTGTTGATTGCTCATTAGTACTCCAATTACCCTACTTCCACATTTCCTTCTTTTCTTCCCCTGACCTTCCTGTTTCTGCTATTGTTTGCGGCGCGTGCGTCCGATTACTGGGTTTCGGGCATGTTTTCATCCTCGTACACATGCGCTTTTGGGCACCATGTGTGCTCTCAGCTAAACGATTCCTCCCCACCCCTGTCCTGCAGCTTTGCTTAGCAACGGACAGGCCAGATTTGCAATGCTCCAATGTGCTTACTGCTACGGTGGCACACCTCTCTGCTGATGTCATGTATCTCCTCTGAGCCACTCCTCGGTGTTATACCGCTGCACCATATGGTACAACCTTCATCCGGCGGAACATTTGCGATTCAGTATTATCTGCCTCATTTGCATGGCTTTGACTACTAATTCATAGTTACCGTGCCGAACACTATCACAAGCCCTTAGCAACCCTTGCACCTTGGTTGTGGTGTTCCATGCCTACCATTGTGTATTATGCTGTAAACCTGATTTCTATTACGTTGCGATTTTATGACATTTTTATATTATTTCTTTATGTTACAGCTTCCGCACACATGCCCTGCGGTTGTGCTGTGCGTTACTGTGGACATGACATTAAATGTTGTTATTTACGTGTTGTGCATCTTTTCTTATGCCATTGGCTGTGTATTTCGCCATTGGCATATGTTAACGTTGTGATACCTGGGTCTGGCCCTCTTCCACAGCTCCGATGTTCTGTTTGGGAAAATGTAAACCGTGTTTTTTGGTTTACATTTCCGTGGGCTTACGCTACGCCTGCACCACTTCCTGAATTGCTATATGCCTTCATTTGCATGGTGCGACACTGCACATGGGGTGATTAGCATACCTACGCCGGGGGCTGCGCAGATCTGGCGTACGCCGGTAGTGCACGTGGAATTGGATCGTACCTGAATCGCTCGACAGCCATATTTGGTGTTGTAACGCCTACGCTATGCATGCGCCTGGCGCAAGCTTCATGAATCCAGGGGTTGGTCTTTTAAGTGACAATGAAGAAACAAGTAGGGAAATGGGGAGAAGCCTAGAATAGTGTACAGAAAAGGGGCCAATATAAAGAACTTGCTAGAGAGGTCTACAGTGAGTTCCAAATCTAATATGTTAAAATGTGGTCACTGTAATTACTGTAAATTTATAAAAGTTTGTGACCAATTTGAAATCAAGGGGTAAAGGCATATTATACAAGGTAAAATCAATTCTGTTAGTAAAAGGGTAATATATGCTGCCCTCTGTCAAAATTGCCCCAGTTTTTATGTTGGAAAAACCAAGTGCATGCTCAAGGAACTGATTTATGAACACATGTATGATAATAAAAAACAAATGACAACTGATGCACTATTTTAGACACATTTCTCAATAACCTGAGCATGAGTTTAAATTTCTAATTTTAGAGGACGTAACCACAAGTATTGGGGGGGGGGCTTGGTCATTACAACTTGAGACAAGAGAGTTGATGTGGCAACTGCCCCTTAACACTTATTGTTGTCTAGGCTTAAATGACCTTGTTTCAATTGCAAGTATCTTAGAATTAAAGGCATTATCTAGATGACATTGAGTTTAGAATTGGGTTTATTGCCTAACTTATTTTTGTACTTGTATTCTGAACAAGTACTGCACTATTTTTACAGTTCCTAATATCAAACTATTGTTTATTATATTTTATTACACATTTTAACTGCATACAATAAATAGTAATGAATAAGATAGAATAAATTAATATATTTATACGCATAGTTTTTGATATTCATGCATTTTTTGATATGTGTGTGTGTGTGTGTATGTATATATATATATATATATATATATATATATATATATATATAAAATATATATGTATATGTGTGTGTGTGTGTGTGTGTTTATGACTTTTGAGAATATTTATGATTTTCCTTAATGGGCTTACTAGTGTTTTATCTTTTCTTGTTAAATTCTGTATTAAGAGTATATCACTTTAATCACCAAAGTTAGGTGAACATGTGACTTTTGGAGGGCTATTTAAATGCCTGATTTTTTAGCTTGCATTTTTATCTGATGAAGTCCTATAGGTAACGGTACAAAAGCACTTATTCTATGGTATTAAAGTAATTTATGCAGAGCTTTTTACAATGGTTGTGGTGTTCTTTTGTGGATTTATCAAATATAATTACCCCTGCTATCACTAGGGAACAAGTCCTCGATGTTGTCTCTAAGTTCAGGAACACCACATCAGTGGCCACAGACAATATCCAGGATGTCTTCTAAATTACATGAAGCATGACCTATCAGGCTCTTTGGAATTGCTATTTAACTGTAGCCTGCAAACAGGCTTCATGCTTCATGAATGGAGAACAGCAACAGTCATTCCTCTACACAAAGGTGAGCCATCCACAGATCTTGGAAACTACAGTCCCATAAATCTCACTAGTCTCATATGCAAAGTCATGGAAAGAATTACCATGGAAATGATTGGTAATGATACTGGAAACCTCCAGACACTGGACTCATCCCAGTTTGGTTTTGTCAAGGGAAGGTCATGCCTACTGAACCTGGTGGACTTCTTTGAGAAGGTCACCTAAGCAATGGATGAGGGCAAAATGATTCACACTGTCTACCTTGACCTGACCAAGGTATTTGACACAATACTCCACTTGAGCATTGTTAACAAACCCCAGAGGTTAGGTATAAACCCTTATGTCACCTGGTGGATAGTCAGCGGGCTCACTGTCAGAACCCAGGAAGTTAGAACTGGGGAGTCCATCTCTACAAAGAGGCCAGTCACATGTGGAGTCCCTCAGGGGACCTGGGGCTGCTGCTTTTTGGCATTTACTTCTGTGAAGTCAAGGCCAGTGTCAGTGGCCTCTGTGTGATTAAATTTGCAGCTGATTGCAAATTAGGAGTAGTCATAGAATCTCCTACTGACACAAATGTTCTCCAGGAAGGGCTGACACAGACAAATAACTGGTGTCAGGGCCATGGACTAAAACTAAATGCCAAAAAATGCATAATAGTATCCTTTGGCAGGTTATCCACCCCTGGTAACTATCATATTGACAACACACCCCGAAGAGATGACTCAGTAGTCAGGGACTTGGGGACACACATAGATGGTAATCTAGCCTTTGATCAGTACATGTCTACAGTGGTGAGGAAATCATTCTAAGTTGTGCCACTAGGCATGTTATGTATGTTATGTATGCCCATAGAGCTCAGTGTTCCCTGTATTCTGCATTCACCAGACATATCACTGAGTGCAGTGCCCCCTTTGGTATGTACATAACCAGGCATATACAACAACTGGCACATCCACAGAGGTTCCTCACTAAATGAATACAGTACATAAATAACACGTTTTATGCAGACCGCTTCAAGGCCCTGTCCCCTGTATTCTGTCTCCTACTGGCTGTTGAGGGATGATCTATGCCTGACAAACAAGATGTTGTCAGATCCCACCTTGATGAACCTCTTGCATATCTGTAAAATGAATAGCACCAGAATTACCCATTCTAAAGCCTTAAACCTTGCCTTTGATATACATATAACCTGCTGGAAAAACAGGTATGTATCCCAGAGACTACCCCTTTTGTAATACAGGCTCCCCATCCATGTGAAGCAGAGTTCCTTCCTAAACCAATTCAAGTGTAACTTGGACAATTGGATAAGGAACAAGAAATTAATTCCTGGTTTGGTACCTGTGTCTCTAATGGACACAGGCAGCCTGTAAATGGTTCATCTTCCAGGCCTCTAGCCTGTTCGGCTAGACATAGTAAATGGCCATGTATTGATAAAGTGTTTGTTACAAAGGAACACATTAACTCATTGAAAGAAATCTGAACAGTGATGATGTCCGACCATGCTTATATCAAAGTCACATTTCTTCTGGGCTATATAATTTGGGGTATGTCACTTGAGATTTCCAGTTTACTATATGTAAATAGTAAGTTTAAGCAGGGGATACAAGATAAGGATTTACAGCAACTGGAGGGCTTGATGGATATCAGAGTGGAGAGTTAGGGAAGATAGGTAAGAGCAACACTGAAAAATTGTTGTAGAGGATATTCAGAGGAGAAGAGAGTTGGAGAAACAGACTCTAACAAGGCTATATGATTTACTGAGAAGGTGTCAAAAGAAATGGCAAAGCATTAACCCACACAGATAATATGGAGTTACTTCAGACAAAAAGGAGACAGAATAAATATATGATAATAAGATTAAGTTACAACAGACAACTATAAAGGGCATATGTTATGAAGAGAGTGTTAGAACTACTAGATCTCTAGCTTAGAGACTAAGATAACAGAAGGTTGGATGTGCAATTTTTGGCTAAGAAGGACAAATACAGGGGAACTGCTGAATATTACTGAAAGCATTACACAGGCATTTTAGGATTATTACAGGAAATTATACAAATCAGAGATACTGCAAAATGATGTAACGCAAAAGGTAAGGGAATACCTGGGGAATGCCCTCCGTCCAAGATTAACTGAAGAACAGAAGATGGGTTTAGGGGAACAGATAACAAAGAAGAAAATGAAAGAAAAAATAAATTGGAAGGCACCAGGCTAAGATAGTGTCCCTGTTGAGGTCTGGATGATTGAAATGGATAAAACAGTTAATGTCTTGGTGAATTTAATGAATGATATTTTATTAACTAGGGAGGTTTTAAAATCATGGAATGAAGGAGTGATAGTGCTCTTGCCAAAAAGAGGGAAAGGGCCATCTAGATCCATTCTCTTATAGGCCAGTGACAATTTTAAATAATGTCTTAAATATTTATGACCATTCTTACCATTACTTTGGCTACAGTGCTTCTTAACACCTATGTGGTATGGAATGTCACACCTTTAGCAGCCTACACACATCTTACATTCAACAGCATTTTCTGAAAAATAAACTTTAAAAGGGTAAGATAAATAAAAGTAAATATTCTGAGAACAATAACGGCTACTAAAACTGCACAAATTTCAATATAAGTAAAAAAGAATTCTTTGCAGTGATAATAGTACATTCATATTTTTTCCATAAATGCTATAATATATCCTAATGAACACAATCCCAAAGTTATATTTTTGCTAAACTATCACAAACAACTTGTCATATCTTGAAAAATGTATTATTTATAGACATATTGTTAGAACATTTTTATTTTCCAGACATAAGTTTTCACATGAGAACAAGGAATTCCTCTGTGGGTGCATGTTTTGGGATATTTCAGAAATATGAAAATATGAAAACATATGCTTAATTCTATAATTAACATTATAAACAACATGGAATATTTCCCAAGATTTGCAATGCACAGTACAGATTTGAAATAATGTTGTTTTACAAACATTGAGGCTTTCATCTGATGCCATGAAAGAGTTTATAAGTCGCTTGATTTTCTGAAATATTAAGTACTTATACAAATATGTTTATTTTCATAATTACCAACAACTAGCAAGTTATCAGGTATAGTATGATATAAATGGACATCGGCAATGAATTTTCACATTTCCCACCATGGGATATAACACCATACCCCTCAAAAACAATTAGGACTCTCAACTATGGAAATATGAACATAAATATAAATAATAAGTGATGAACAGTGATTAATTTTCTATTGTGGGGCATCCTAGATCAATAATCTTGGTGTCATTTTAATAATTCCTTTGAGTTGTATTGAATATTTTGAAGGGAGTCACTTAGAACTATACTAAATGACTCCCATTTCTTAAACAGTGTATGCAGGCTTTCCCCTCTACTCTTTGATTACATCTGGCAAGACTTCCTCTGTCTTCCTTTTACTTGGTCCAGTTTAATTCTTTATTTTGCAATAAATTGTCTATGGGAGTGATTATAGAAAAGGACCCTAGCCAGGCTCTGCCCTTACTACTAGCTTACTTCTATTACACAGGATATATATATCTATCTTGTCTACCTTGTAGGTAACCCATATATATGTATGTATATATATATATATATATATATATATATATATATATTACCTACAAGTTGCGTAATAACAACTTGTCAAACTCAAAAAAACTGCCAGCATGACCAATTAAAAATCAGCTGATAGAACATGTAGTACAATCCTAGTTATAATGTATAATTAGCTGGAGTATGGGGGTGGGCAAGAGAGCTTCACCCGTGCAAAAGAGTTTTTGTGTTGCCCTTGTTTTTCGATTAGTTACTGATCGAATCATGTTCGGTCGGTTACTGTTTGACTGATAGACATTTTGATGAATTGTTGGACTTGTGAGCATATATATATATATATATATATATATATATATATATATATATATAAAATGGATGTGCGTCATTTCATCAAATTTTCATATCATTGAAACTAAAATGGTCGAACACATTTAATTGAAAACTCATTTCTTAGAAAAGTGTAGAAGTGTATAAAAGTATGTGATGGTGTCATTTCTTCTCACAGGACTTTTTAGGGAAGTGAATCTAGCAGAGTGTTTGGATTGTGATGGTCAGCACTTCCCTAAAAAGGTTACCGCTAGCTACCATATAGATGGCAATCCACTGAGCACAGAAAAAGTCATCAGGGATCTGGGGACCCAAGTAGACAGTAGCCTTTCGTTTGACACTCATGTTGCTAAAGTAGTTAGGAAAACCTTCTATATCGCCCACCTGATCATGAAGGGATTTACATCTAGATCAAGGGAGGTCATCGTCCCCCTGTACTCATCACTCATTAGACCTATGATTGAGTACAATGCCCCGTTCGGAATGTATCTGACCAGACACCTGATGCAGCTTGAAAGGCCCCAAAAGTTCCTCACCAAAAGGATAAAGGGTCTCAAAAATATGTCTTATGCTGCCCGACTGAAAGAACTCCAGCTCTATTCAGTGTCATACCGCTTGCTCAGAGGTGACCTGTGCCTGACATATAAGGCCATGTCAAACCCAGATTTGATGAATATGCTTCACCTCAAAAAATCTAGATCCCTCAGAACCACAAGGGCGGGAGACTTAAACCATGACACGGTTATAAATAGAACGTGCTGGAGGGACAGATTCATCACCCAGAGACTCCCTATGCTGTGGAACAAAATCCCGGTACATGTGAGGCAGAGCACCTCGCTGGCCTTGTTCAAGAGGAATCTTGACCAATGGATGGGAGATCGCAGATATACCCCAGGGATTACTTACTGCTTGACAGAGGCACAGAAAAATGATAGGCATAGTTTTTATTCAAACTAAAGGGGTGGCGAAAGCCACATAACTATGGGCTAGGCTTATAAATGCCCTTGGGCAGATAGCCTAGTATGAACCTATGAACCTATGAACCTATGAAGTTGTACCCCAAGATCTGTAGATATGTGTTTGCTCTCCAGCACTGATTTATTACGCGTGGTGTTTTTTATTTTCTCCATGGTTGTGCAACCATGGAGTAAGTTTATATAATTAAGGGGGGGGGTTAAGGGTACGGGAGGTCTCGTATGCCCTGAAAAAAAAATTTTTTATGACATATCCCTTGTGGAGAACATTTTCTATGAAATAAGTTTTCAGTGAAATGGGGTCAACCATTTGAGTTTCAATTAAATGAAGATTCAATGAAATAGCATACATCCATAATATGTAATATACAAAATATAATATATGTGTGTGTGTGTGTGTGTGTGTGTGTGTGTGTGTGTGTGTGTGTGTGTGTGTGTGTGTGTGTGTGTGTGTGTGTGTGTGTGTGTGTGTGTGTGTGTGTGTGTGTGTGTGTGCATGTGTGTGTGCGTGCGTGCACACGCACATGGGGTGGTATACTAACAACTGGTTGAATGTACCAGTTGTCAAAAGAGAAAAAAAGCCAGTACAGCTGATCACAACAGAGCTGATCACATGTACCAGCCTTTTTTTTTTTTTTTTTTTTTTTTTTTTGAGTGTGAGACTGTGGTACAGTGAGGATCAGGCAGTATGCCCTTTCTCCACTGCACTCCAATCTTGGAGTCGGTGCATATAATTAGCAGGGGATGTGGAGGGTGCAGAGGTATTTGCTCCTCCCTGTAAAAAAAAAAAAAACATGTTTAAAGTTTTGTTTCTTTGATTTGCTGGTGTTCAGCAACTTGTATTTCATCACTTTCTGTTCGATATTGTGATTTTTTTGATTATGGGTTGTGCACCCAAAAATATTTATTAATTTTATGGCATGTACTATGCTTAAGCAATGTACTTTTAATGTTTGCATTTTTAATAGCTGTTGTTCATCTATAATTTATGCCAGCCTATTTGTTTTCCCAGTGTCGACAGCTATGAATGAAACACACTTTACCAATTAAACCAAGTTGGTGATGCTACAAGTAAACAGCCCACATGTTTCATAGATCAACATTTACTACATACAAAAAGGAGAACTGTATATACACTGGCATTGACTACAGTCATAACAGAGGAAGGTATATTTTGCTTCCTGTTAACTAAGCACATTGCCCCATCTCAAAATTTTAAGGTAAGTATATCTTGGGGTTTCACCAACAAGTTGAACCAAATCTGGGTTACCTGACAAACATTTTCCATTTGGATGTAACAGTGTCATTAATAGCTTCAGTTAGCTGGTATCGGTGAAAGGGACACTTAAAGGAAATGTTTCCTATCCATAATTTTGACACAAATTAAATTCATCACCTCTAAACATACACATATAAGTAATGTTACATTTTTACTCCACTTCCCTGTAACTTTTATTAATCAGCACTTGAAGAATAACATGACTCAAAAATAAAAATATTGCATTCATGTAAAAATTTCACATCCTGCCTAGTGAGCCTAATGAACTGGCTCTTGACTATACTTTTTGTGACATGCAAATGCTAACATATTAGGAAGTGTAGATAAGAATTAATAAAAGTGTCTTTACAAAAAAATATTGGAAAACAGTCCTGATTTCACCCCTTATATACAAGAATATTCAACTAATTACCAGAGTTCAAATCCATAACATAGATGAAAAAAATGGTAATTGCAATTAGCATGTTCATAAAACACTCACAATTTTCTTTACTTCCTTTCCTTAATATAAAAATATCATTGATAAAGCAAGAATAAAAAGTACTTTACTATAACAGTCTAATTGGTATAAAAAACGCTTTCTCATACTGCTAAATCCAAACTAGAACATGTGGGTCAGAGCAGCTCCCATCATGACTCCACTGATCTTATAGAATATTTTATCCTCAATCATAAAAAAATATTTTCAAGTGCCAACTCTAATATGTCATATAAAATGTATAACTCTCTTGTACTATTGTCACAATTTCTTACCAAAAACATTTACATATTCTGTTCTGAATCTCTGTCCCAGTTTACTTTTCCATTGATTTATTTAAAAAAAATGTTAGGAGTCACTCTTATAAGAAGAAGTATATGAATAGTAATGTTGTAGGTTACTATAAAAAATAGCAGACAGCCTTGTTTCACTCTGGTGTGCTGCTTTTTGGCTTAAATAGAGGTTTTTCAGTACTTTTATGATTTTTATGGATAACAGAATGCAACATAAATGAAGATATCATATGGTAATAATCTATAGCATCCAAAATCAAAATCATGATTACATATAAAAAAAAGCTAACAAGGAATAATCAAACTGTTTCTGTGCTGCATTCTCCATGGGTCTGCTGACCTTTTAGCTATTACAATCATCCAAATGCTCAAATACAGCTTTACTGTAATCACTTTAGTTCATCAACACTAGTCCATTGCCATTGTTACCTTTCATGAATCTTATATTAGTCATTTTTCTAGTTTATTTAAAGCGTTATTCTTCCAACAGTGTTTAAATAAAAATAAAAAAAATCTTCTCTTAATTAAGTATAGCTAATAACTTCAGAATATCTTTCTCACACATCTGTTCAAAAACTGTCAGATGCTTGCCAACAGGGGATTAAATGTACTTCAGTAAAACAACCAAGGGAACTATCTGTGAAATAAAAAAATGCAAGGTATAAACTGTGTGTGAAAAAGCTGTAATTTAATTAAAGCATTACTTAAGTTTGATATAGTACAGAGGACTTATTTCTTGCTAGAATGCTTATCTAGGCTACTGTTGACTGACAATTACTTAAAATAAAAATCCTGAAACAATAATTTAATGACTTATTCCTTTTCTTTTGCAAAAGGAACTGACACTTCTCATTGGTTGCCCACCACTGTGATGAAGGTGGATGAAACACATGACAGCAATTCATTTTGTTGAGCTCCCAACTCTGTAACAAAGTGCAAACTCGTCAAGTATTTCACTAAGGGACCTGACAAAATTCTTGGCAGTAGCTCCAAAGATTGACAAACATGCTTTTCTGCTACCTGACTGCCAAGCTTCAAAGCTAGATGTTTCAAATTTCTTGAGTTCTCAAACTCTGTTTTTAATGTCATTCTTCACAAGATCTGTTTCATAGTTCAGTGAGTGCACTATTTTCTGTCCTGTTCTTCTGATTTTGTCCTTGGCCCCTTCTCCCCTTGCCCTCTGATTGGAGATCCTCAATCCTAAACTTTGCTTTCTTTTGCCTATCCCAACCATATTATAAGGATACACTACACACTGCCTTTTTCAATCTGTATCAATTCATACTAGGTTCTCCTGCCTCCTCTGTAATGGAGCTGTCTACCACCAGCAGAAAACCTTGAACTGCTCTATTTTTCAGAAAATTAAGTTAATACTCTGATACTTCATTTTTGTATTTCTAGCCAACCAGAGTTTAACTACCAAAGAAGAATGGTCAGACACAATAATAGGAAAGCATAACAAACTTGTAACTTTATGTAGATTTTTCTTAGCAATAATTCTAGGGAGAGTTGAGAACCTAGAATAATAGCTTGTGTAATGGTTAAGGGGTAGTGTAAGTGTCTTGTGAATATTTTCCATTCCCTTGAAGTCAAGCTAGCACTTAATGTACTTCTCTAACATTGGGACTCTAAAAGATATTGGCATGGCTTACACCTCACCTAGTCTGAAAACAATGTTCCAGTCCCCAGCCCAGATGGATATCCCCTCTTGGAACTTAATCAGATCACTCAACATTCTGCCCACCTTAGCCTGTGTGGTACCTGGGGGAAGGTACAAGTTCAGGACTGAAACTTAGTATCCTCCAGGAAGCCTTTAATAAAAACCTATCTTCCTTTCAGATCAGCTACAAAAACAGAGGTACCTCTCTTAAGCAAGGTAACCACTCCCCTATGATGATCTCCAAGGGAAGAGGTGTGTTCCAATACAAACTTCCCTGACTTATTTAACCTTGTATGTGCATCTAGTACCAGGTGCATCTTTTGCAATATGGCCAAAGTAAAGTTTTTTGTGCTTTAAGAAGGTAAATTCTGAAAGATTTTTCCATCATATCCAACCATGAAATCTCAGACTCTTCCCCAGGTCACCTTTGTTCAATAAACCAACCAGTTTTTTTATCAGGCAAACCACCAGAAGCAATTTCAATTACAGCAACCTCAACATCCTGCAGTTTAAAGTCTGCTAAATGCTGATTATTTGTACAGTCCACTCACTTTTCAACAGTTGTCTGTTCCATTAACAGAAACACTCTGCTATCACTAACAAAAACTCTCTTCTCCCCCCACTGCTGCACAGCTTCTCGTAGCTGCCTCCATACCTGGAACAGAAGCAGGAAGTACAGCAACAAACACATTCCTGCTCACAATCAAAAGAGTAGGGATACTTTATTTATATATGCATATTAAAATATATATGTGTGTGTGTGTGTGTGTGTGTGTGTGTGTGTGTGTGTGTGTGTGTGTGTGTGTGTGTGTGTATATATATATATATATATATATATATATATATATATATATATGTATGTGTGTGTGTGTGTGTGTGTGTGTATGGTTCCCATTCACATTGCCAAAAGTACAGTTCGAACTACATTTTGCGTAGACCATAATTCCAAATTTACACTTCTCCAAAATGGCACTTTGCGATCGCACTGCAGTATGTATGAACAAATATACTGTTGTCACTGTAGTGCGATCTCAGAGTTAGTATATATAATTATCAGGGTGTGTGGGGGGCACAGTATTAGAGAAAATTAGTTAATATGGTTTAACTGTTTTCCATTTCCACAAAGTGTCATTTCGGAGAAGTGTAAATTCAGAGTTGTGGTCTCAGCAAAATGTGGTTCAGAGAACTGTACTTTCGGCAATGTGAATATGATCCATGTGTATATATGGGTCTACTTTAATTCATCGAAAGTACACTTACATGAATCGCAAGTCGGTGAACCCACTTCTACGAAAGACCAAAATAACGAAACCTGGATCGCAGACAATTATATGCACAGTAAGTAACCACTTGGCCGCCAGGACAAAACAGCTAACAGGAACACATTCAAACTCAGTATCTCACACACACACACACACACACACACACACACACACACACACACACACACACACTTACATATTTATACAATCCTTTTAATTCATTAATTAATTTTTCCAATTTTATACATCAAAGCTTGCCTTTAGTACATTTTTATGTTTACCCCCATTGCTTTTTCTATAACCATAATCTAATTTTCTTTACTATTAGTGACAATACCCATATTTCATTAAACACAATTTAATTGATTCATTCATTCCCCATCATACAAATTACACAAAATCATTTTTATCTAAATCTGTCTTCAAATTCTTGTCTATGTTTTCATAATATCCATATTCAATCATGTTCATGTTTTATATCTTCATAATGTTTTATATTTAAAAAAAAATTGTCTGTTCATTATTTATTCCACAGTTTAGCTCTCTCATACCGTCAAAACCATGTTATTTTGTTTTTTTCTTCTTCTACACAATATATAAGACATATTTGCCTTAATAGATAATTTATTTTATTCCAAATCTCCACAAAAATATTGACATTCAATAGTATATCTACACCACTTATTTCTTTCTTTAATTGTTTGTCTTTATCTGTGAGACATTTTCCTCTGGATTAATACAATATTTCTTCATAAAATTATTACACCACACTTTTCTATCTTATTCTATTTCATTAATTTATATTTTCCACATTCTAATTTTTTGTTGTTAATTTTCTATTTCTTCATTTAAAATACTCCTTTATTCTTCTATGTCATATGTTTTCCCAAAATTCCATATACTTATACTTCGATTCATGTCATAATTTAGCATTATTTTTTCATTTAATCATTTCAGTACCTTATATAAATGTAATGAAGTAGCATAAACTATTGGATTTAAACATGCCTAATCTTCCTTCATCCTTCTTTATGTATAACACACCCCTCTTAACAGGATTTAGTCTTGATCCCCATACAAAAGAAAAAATGATTTCCTATACATTTTTTCATGTCTGTAGGAATCTTAATAACACTAGACAAATATGCTATATTTCCTAATATAACTGAATTAATCAAATACTTTTTTGTTATATGCTAATCTGTACAATTTCCATAATATACGGATATGTTTTATTTCTTTTATTATTGATTTCCATCCCTTCTTATAATCTTCTTTATCAAAATGTATCACTAAAAGAGGTATTTCCTTCATATAAAATTGTATACCTGCTATTTTTATTGTATCACATAATACTTTTCTTTTTTTCTTTTCATACCTCATTACTTTAAATTTTCAACTAAGTAAAAATAACCTCTCACATCCACACTTTAGTTTTAGTTATATTATCATCTGCATAAAACATCATACCTGGTATTTTTCTTTGAATTTTATAGTTTGCATTCTTTTTCTCCTCTTTTGACTACTGTATTTATAATCAAAAGTAAATAATATACTCCTTGCCTTTTTCCATTATGTATATCTATTTCTTTACTTGCCCATCCATTATTATTCTTATAAGCAATTCTACTCACTTGCTTAACTTTATCATTAATATTGTACATATCCATTATTTTCTACAATATTTCATGCTGTGTTTAATCAAATGCTCTCTTAATGTCACCAAACATAAATGTTGTCTTCTTTCTTTTTATTTATATTATCTATGACTTCTGTCACTATGATTAATAACTCTTGACACCTTTTTCCTTTTATGCTGTACACACTTTTTTCCATTATGTATCACATCTTTCCAAATCTCTTTTGTATTATTTTCATAAATATCTTATAATCATTTAGAACTATCGGTCTGCAATTTTTTATATCTTCTTTTTCTTCCTTTTCCATATAAATTTTAATACTCCACTACACAATTCCTTATATTTTAATACTTCCTTTAACCATTTATTAAATACGCATATTAAATAGTTTTTCTGCCACTTTTCTAGATTTTTATACATTTCAAACCGATACCATCAGGACTGATGCTGATTCTACATTTAACTGTTTAAATGTTTTTACAATTCATATACTGTAATCTTTTTTCCAAGTTCTCTGTTATTTTCTTCAACAAACTTTTTTACTTCCCTTTTCTTTGTATCATATTTCATTTTCTTAGTAACATCTCTTCCACATAATTTACAAATAATTTCCATGGTTTGTTGCTGACCTTTCTTTATATTTTTCTTTCATTTCTCTCATTTTGCTACTATCCTCCTTGACTATCTTACTTAAATAAGCTAAAACGTCTTTTTTCTCTCCCTTGAAGTATATATTTTTGTTTATACAAAAATTATTTAATTTTCTCATAGTTTTTCATATAAATCTCTTTTTCTTTATCATAACTATTGTTCTTTTCTAGATTGTTTATTGCATCTTTATATATATTATCATATTCCTGCTTTTCTTTTTTGTCTTTATTTTTCCAAGATATCTTTCTTTGTATTTTCTTTTGAAAGCAATCCATTATTCTGACCAGTTGACATAAAAGGCTTTTATAGTAATGATATCCATCCATAATTGCTTAATATCTTTCCTTCCTTTTTGATTTCATTCCTTTTCATTTATTCTTTTTACACCTTTTCCTATCTTTATGTACACTTTATTATGACATATTTCCAACCATATTGGTAAATGATCTGAGAAATATGCTATAATTGTTTCTTCTATTATACGTATTCCTTCTGCTGTCAAAAAGTAGTCAATTTCAGTTTTATAGTAGCTCTCTTGTAAGTGCATTCAATAGTTAGAAGTAATAAAATGTGGAAAACTATCATCTTTTTAGCATTGTTTCATCTTTTCTTTTTATTTCATTTTAAGTTACAATTAAAATCTCTTGTGATTATTATGCCCATGTTTACAAACACATAATCTAATGTTTTCTGAAATAAATTCCCATGTATGCATATATAGAAATGATTATGTACACCTTTTCTTGGCATTTTATATATCTATAATAGTTGTTCTTCCCATTTTGACTAATAAAAAATTGAGGAGTTTTACTACTCTTCTACATAATATTGCTATTCTTGAGCACTGTTTATTCCCTATGTTCCATATTGTTTCCCCATCCCATAATATTTGTGTCTTTCTGTGTCAAAATCCTTATGTCTTCCAAAATAATTGTCATTATCACATTTACTACACCATTCTAAAATGGTTGTCCTTCTAGTAATATTTTCATACTATTAACATTCACTGATGGACGGAGCAGTGGTGTAGCAGTTAGCACTGTTGCCTTACAGCAAGAGGTTCCCCGGTTCGATTCTCAGCTGGGGTGCCTTTTGTTTGGAGTCTTCATGTCCTTCATGCATTCGTGTGAGTTACCTCCGGATACTCCTCCCACATTCCAAAGATATGCAGTAGGTGGATTGAACACTCTAAATTGACCATATTAGTGAGTGCAAGTGTGTGGTGCAACCTTTGAGGAGGGTTGGGCATCAGGCTAGCAACCCAATCCCGTAAAATCCATACCTGCTATGGAAATGAGTGCTGAAGGGTACTTGTTGCCTGATGTGGTGAAAGCACGAGAGTGAATCCAGGAACCAGGAACATTCACAGAAAGTATTCTTAAATTATTCCTTTCTCTAATTCTCAGTTTGAGATATCACCCTATAGTAGTATGTTATGAGAAATGCCTCATCCATTTCCTTTTTTCTTTTCTTTTATATTAATAGCTTTACATTTTCTTTTTCTCTCTTTAACTCTTTTAGCAATAGAATTCTTTCTTCCTCTTTTCCAGCTTATATCTTCTTTGTCACAAACTTCTGATTCTCTTTCTAATTCTTCTCCTTCATTATCTTTTTCACTGTCTTCCTTTTTTGTACATTTCATCTATTTTATCTCATCTTCAATCCTTTCATTTTTTTTTTACTTTGATCTACATTAATTAGGTTTTCCTCTTTTTTTCCTTTGGAATTCATCTATAAATGTCTCTTTTTTACATTTATAACTTTTTTTTTTGCTTCATGTCCTTTTTGCCACATATATACCATTTCTTCTTATCACAACTACTAATTAAAAGTCCCTCTTTTCTACAAAAATAAAATGATTTTGGTTGTCCTCCATATTTCACTGCACACTTGTTGCCATCCACATTTATAATACTTGGGATACATATACAATTTTATCCATTTCCATTTTCAAACTAACATTACAATCCTATGCCCCAGTACATAAACCACTGTTGTCATAGATTTTTGAAACGCGCATTATTTCTTTACATATATTTTTAAATATTCTTTTAAAGTCTCTCTTTCCACTTCATTCTAAATTGTGTATGAATTTTCTTTAGTCTCTCAGAAAGATGCGTTTGCTACATATTCATTTGAAGGATTACCAGTCTGTTGTTTTTTTTTTTTTTCATATTCACACAGAAATTACTGAATAGCATGTACAGTCTCAAAAGAAATGGCACAGGATGTTTCTTTGTTTTTTAAAATGAATACTCTTACTTCTTGTGCTTTTGTCCCCATAGGTAAAATTATATTCTCCTATACCTCATATTTATTTAATGCCTTGCCCATTGTATTCGGTATTCTTACTACAAATCTTCTTTTTGCACAGTCTTCTTTCTTTCTTTCTCTCCCTCACTCCTTTTTGAGTAGCTGCTACTGCCTCTGCATGTATCTTCTTTTTCTCACTGCTTCCTTCCAGCATCTCTTCTTCAACTCTTTCATTTATTTTTCATAATATATTCCCCTGAAACCTCTTGCTGTAGTTCACTTTGATTTATTATGTCTTGTAGTGTATCATCCTACAACCATCCTGACTGGCGGGTTGTAACTACACAGTCTTCCATGACATTATCTGGGTTTCTTCAAATGCATTTTTTCTGAAATACCTTCTGTGAATCCTCTATCTGCACACTAAACACATTGCTTGAGCTGACATTTAGCTCTGCTCCCTTATTCTGCTACTGTTCCATCTCACACACCAACAGCCACCTCCACTCTAGGAATTGGACGTGTGCATATACTCCCATTCAAAACAACAAATGTGAGTACCAATCATAAGTATCGGGGAAATTCCCTAATACTTTGCCAAATCTCCCCTAGTAGTATAAATACCACCTTGGGTCTCCACTGAAAAGAGCCAAACTAACCTAGTGGGCTTAACCTGGTCAGCAAAGGATAAATAAATGCAATAAAAAATAATGATTGCACACACATGGAAAATGATAAAAAATGATGGCAGAATCAGTGGTAAAAACAAGTACTTCACCATTTTTGAAGATTAATTCACTAAACTAAAGTAGTCTGGAAACGTATTTGTTATAATTGTACATCTCTGAATAACATCTAGAAAAATGTAGAAAATAATTCAATCATTTTGTCAAATCCTTTTGACAGATAATTATAGTATTGAAAAAACAGTAGTGTTATATAATGTATCTGTAGCTTTTCCTTAAGTGTTTGTTAGAAAAAACAGGAAAATTAGTACAAGAACCCACGTTTGTACAACTTATGAATTAGCAAACATACCACATGATAAAGACATTAATACAATAAAATTAAAAGCAAAATATTAATATGTAAGCCTCCATTAATTGGGAAAACTGCGGTTATTAATAGATAAATATGAAAGTGACATATTATAGAAATATATTCATTAACCATGAAAAGTTAAGAAGTGATGCACATACTGTAAATGGATGCCTGAACATTAGACTGAAAGAGCATATTTTGTAAGCACTATGTATAGTTATTCATAACTTCATAGTTACTTACCAAGCTATTAATCTGTGAGGATGTTAAGAAGCCTAGCTTTCATTCCTAAAGCGGCTGTTGGGCCTATGCATTTTGTGTATGAGTAACTGGGTTGAGCAGAGCAAGGATATGTTAGTACATTTAATTGTGTCCCTATCCATGTGGGACATGATTACTAAACTGAGGCGGAATTTATTTCCCATCCAGTCATCCAAATTACATTTGAATAGAGATCGAGAAATACTTTCCACTATGTGGAGTAGAAGATTGTTCCATAGAAGTGGTATACTGTATGATACATAAAATAGGTTGTGAATGTGAAATAGGACAGAAAGGATATTTATTTTACTTATTTATTTATCCTTTGTTAATCAGGTTAGTCCCGTTAGGCTACTGGCATCTTTTCAAGAGAGATCAGAGGTGGTATTTATAATACTAAGGGAAATTTGACCATGTCATCAGGGAACTTCCCCTATAAGCAATCGGTACTCACGGAAGTACTTGACATGAATATATGCACACATTCAGTTCCTTGCACAGTGGTGACTGGGAGGATATTGTGGGAGATAGAGAACTCATTGGAAGGAGCAGAGGTGAATGCCAACTAAATGAAACCAGTTGTTGATGTTGTTGAGGATGTTATTTCAAAAACAGTTATTTGGTGAAACAGAATGTATACTTATAACCCTCCAGTTGAGAGGGTTGTGGATGACTTATTAAAGGATCATATTGAACAGAGTGAGCCAGAGAATGAAGTATCGTGAAAGGAAATTATGGAAAAATACAGGAGTAGGAAGCAGAAATGACATTGAAAAGGGACAGTGCTCAATTAAACAAGACTTATGTGGAGACAGTAGCAACTACACAAGGGGGACAAAAAGAAAAGAAAAAAAAAGAAAACATTTTAAGAAGAAAGTTTGTGGTAAGAATACAAAGCAAAAGAAGCAAGGAGTTAAAAAGATATGGGGTATGGAACAATGTAAGTTTACCCTTGGGTGTGAAACACAAGATGTAAAAGTTTTCATTTTGATTAACAAAGAGACATTGTGACATTTTCTGAAACTGCACAAAGCATGAAAAAGTTTTTGTCTGAGTATGAAAAAAAAAAAAGAATAATAATCCATGGAATGAATATGTGATTAAAGCATCTTTTTGAGAGACAAAAAGAAAATACATATACAGTTTCAAACGTAGGTGGAAGGAGAAACTTTAAAAGAACATTTAAAAAAAATTGTAAAGTAGTAATGGGCATTTTAAAAGTTTATGACACTAGCGGTTTACGGGCTGGGGGTGGGATTGCAATGTCATTTTAAAAATGGAAATGGAAAATACTAAGTATCATAGATTTTGAAGGTAATAAGGGATGTTGTAAAATATTGGGGACAGCCAAAAACATTTTTTTGTGGGAAAGAAGGACATTTAGTTAATCACTATGATAAAAAAAAGTTATATATGTGGTAAAACAGGACATGAAGTGAAGAAATGTGTAAAAACTGTATATGTATGGATGGAATGTAAGGAAAAAGAATGAACCGAGTATTATAAATAAGGGTTATGATAACGAACTAACTGGAAATGAAGAAGAGATAGAAACAGATGAACCTTTATAAGGAAAAAGGGGAGATAGCAAAAATAAAGATAAAGGAAAAGAATTAGACATAGAACTGGAAGCTATTGATGAAGAAGATATAAGCTGGAAAGTGGTAAAAGCAATATATTATATTGGTAAAAGAAAAGGGAATTTTAAAGTTATTAATATAAAAGAAAAGAAGAAAGGAAATGGATGACAAATATAAATTAAAGAAAGTAGTATAGGAATAAAATGATATACTTTAAATTAAGGGAGAGAGAGAAATTAATAATTTAGGGATTATTTCAGTTAATGCAAACAGTATGAAAAACATAATAAGAAGGATAGGGCTTTTAGAATGCTGCAGTAAATCTGATGTTCACATTATTGTGGAGGATATATGTTTTCTGACATATGAGGAAAGATTGTAGACAAAAGATGTAAGATGGGGTGATAATATGAATATGGGAATGAACAGTGTTCAGGAATAAAAGTATTATGCAGGTGAGTAGTGAAGATACTAGAGGTCAAATTAGCAAAAATAGGAAGATTAACATCATAGTTTTAAGATAGCAAGGAAAGCTCATAGAATTATAGCATATATACTTATGTGAATTGTAAAGAAATTAATTTATTTCAGAAGATATTAGATTATGTAGTTGCAAATATGCATATTATAATTACAAGATATTTTATTTTTTATCTAAGGGGAATAAAAAGAAAAGAGGAAAAGAAATGTGGAAAACTGGTTATATAGAATAGAAAATCACGGACATATAGAAGGGGTACTTTAAAATCGGGAATTGATTACTTTATAGTATCATAAGGTGTGTGTGTGTGTGTGTGTGTGTGTGTGTGTGTGTGTGTGTGTGTGTGTGTGTGTGTGTGTGTGTGTGTGTGTGTATATATATATATATATATATATATATATATATATATATATATATATATATATATATATATATATATATAAATCCAAAATTAGCGGTGCACGTGTTAAGAGGGGTGCTCCGGTCAATAAACACCACACCAAAACGAAGTACCAGCACTCAACTCAACAACGCTTCTTCTGTAAAATACCTGCATACAGGCAAAAAAAACGAGTCTGGAAACACTTTTGAGTGAACTAAATAGCTCTGTAATATTTTTACTATTGTATCATCTCACATCAGTGGAACAAGTGAAACATAAAGTGCAGACAACCACACAGACCGGTTTTGCCCTCTGGCATCCTCAGTGTGTAATAACACATCTTCCCTCTTCAGTTAAATCCAAATCCAAACGAGATTGGAACAACAGTTAAAGAGACAGAATACATTATAATTCAATCAAGATTCTGAAAATTGAATCTGTATGCACATATATAAATAAATGAACATACATGCATGCATATAAATACCAAAAGAACATACAAAAATATGTATACATACACATTATAGATAGAAAAACAATAGTAAAACATCCACAATCTTCCTATATTATAATATAATAAGTACATGTATAACATGTATTTAAATATACCCCCTATATATACTAAAAAAATATGAACAGCATAATTACCTTAATACTCACAATTCATAATTCCCAAAATAGTTATTAAAAATAGCTATGAGAATCATGAAGAATCAAGAACATTGGGCATAATAATTCATCCCCAGTACCCATTCAAACCGGGTTTATATAAAGCTACCAGACTGGTAATCCACAAACTTTGGAGGATGCAATAGTAAAAATACTGCGGAGCTGTTTAGCTCACTCAAAAGTGTTTCCAGACTCGTTTTTTTGCCTGTACGCAGGTATTTTACAGAAGAAGCTTTGTTGGGTTGAGTGTTGGTACTTCGTTTTGGTGTGGTATATATATATATATATATATATATATATATATATATATATATATATATATATATGTATGTGTATATATATATATATATATATATATATATATATATATATATATGTGTGTGTGTGTGTGTGTGTGTGTGTGTGTGCATGTGTGAGAGTAAGAGGAAACTATTATAACAGGCTTTTAAGATCATTTGGCAATATGGTTGGAAATGTATCATAATACAGAATACATAAAAATAGGAAAGGATATAAAAAGAATTAATGAAAAAGAATAGAATAAAAAGGAAAGAAAGTAATTATTCAGTTACAGAAGGATCACATTACTATGAAAGTATTCAAAGAGAGTTGGTCTGAATGGTGGATTACCTTTAAAAGAAAATGTGAAGGGATTTATTAACAATCACAGAGTAAAGTAAGAAAGAAAGAAAAGCAGGACTGTTAAAACATATAAAGATGAGTTACAGAATTCAGAAAATAATAGAGAAAATTATGAAAAAGAGAAAGAAATGTGTAAAAAATGAGAATTATGGAATTAGTATATAAACAAAAACACGTTTTACAAGGTAGAAAGCTCTATCACCATCTTTAAGCAAGATCTTGAAGGAGGATAGTAGAGTGATGGGAGAAATAAAAGATAACGTAATTTACAGAAAAATCAACAACAGATTATGGAAATTGTTGTAATGTATGTGGAAGAAATGTTTAGCAAGAAAGAGACAACATGCAAGGATATGAGAAGTAAAAAAAATCTCTGAACAAATTAAGAGAGAATTGGAAGAGATTACTCTACATGAATTGGGAAATGTGTTTAAATAGTTTAATATAGAATCTGAAGTTGGTTGGGATGGAATTGGATTTGAAATGTGTAAAAATCTAGTAGAATATCGAAAAAGTATTGTGTGCCTAATGAACAGTTGAATGAAGGTCTAAATAATAAGAAATTATGCAGTGAGATGTTAAAATTTGTATGCAAAAGGGGAAAACGGATATAAAGAATTTAAGACAACACAGACTATAACATATTTATGAAAATAATGCAGAAATTATTTGAGCATACGATGTAGTATACAATGGATGAAAGTAGAGGACAATGTATATCATACAAAAGGAAAAAGATGCCAAGCGCTATTAATGATAGTAAGAGAAACAGTGGATGATACTGTAAAAATGAAAAAAGATATAAAATTTATAGTAAGGGATATTAAAGTTTTTGGCTTACTACTGCATGCTATGTTGTATGAAATTATGGAAATGTATAATATCAGCAATAAAATTAAGCAAGTATGTATAACAGTGTACAATAATAAAGTATGACTCTTAGTGAATGGTTGGTTAAGTAAAAAATTGACATGAGCAACAAAATAATACAAGGTTTCCTATGAGCAGTATTTTATTTGCTTTAAAGTTATGAATACAGTAATCACTGAAGTTAATTATAAAATGAAGAATGCAAACTATGTAATTCATGCAGATGTTGAAATTCCGGTTATGATGGTCATATGCACATGATATTATTAAAACTAGTAAAAATAATAAATGGATGAGAGAAGTTACATTTTATTTAGTTGACTGCTTAAAAGAAATATACATAACTTTAAATAAAGAGAAAAGCAAATTAATGGGAGACTCAATAAAAATAGCAGGTTTACAATTCTCTATGAAAGAAATATCTGTTTTATGAATAAGTTTTGATAATGAAGGCAGTATAAAGTAATGGGATAAAATATTAAAGGAATTGAAAGATATTTATATTTTACAGAAAAAGGACAGATTAGCCTAAAAGAAGAAAGTAAATCTGATCAATTCAGCATTTATAGGTAAGATAGTATACTTAACAACTGCTATAATTCATGAATAAGTCTTTGTTAGAAATATTTTTTATAAGTTTACCTTGTTGGCCAACGAGTTACTTACCCTGGGAAGATCTTTGTTGCTGCAGTGATTTGTGGAAATGTGTTTTCAATATTGTTGTCTTGATGATCTGGTCTTCGATTATGGGGTTTTAACGATCTGAAGGGAACCTGTATGTATATATATATATATATATATATATATATATATATATACATATTTATACATATATGGATCTATAAATTACCCAAGTCCATTGACACCCCAGATTTGAGCAAATGGAAGACAGCTGCCTTCATCATTCATTCAGCACATTGAATAACCTCTGAGGAGGGTCTGGCAAATCCACTTTCAGGCTGACCAGTAGGCATCACTCTATGTTACCTAGTCCGACAGTAGTAGTAGTAGTATACAGTCTGTTTATATTTCAGTTCTACCACAGTGATTTATTTTTAAATGTAGTGTGCGTACTTTGTAGTGGGATAGCTATATCTATTTAGTTATAGAAATAGTAAGTGGCAAGTATTGATAAATTAAAACATTATATAAAATTATAAAATATTTGTTTTTAAGAACAGATTGGAAATACAATTCTAACAGTATGATGTTATGAAAGTTGCTTAAAATATTGTCAAGTTCAACTATTAAACAAAATAAGGATAAATAAATTTACTAAAAAAACAGAGCCTATCCTGAAGAAAAATCCTTAGTAAAGAAAACAGTTTAGTCTTATTTTTCTTCAGGTAATAAACAAGTTATACCCAGGGCTTAATGTTTAAAATTGATGAAATAATAGTTCCCAGTGAAATGAGAAAAGCAAATGCTTGACAGAATACCTGAATCATATCTGACAATAGTAAAGTATAAAGAAAATGCAAACAATAAAATGGTTAATTAAGTTGACTCAAACAGAACAAACAGCACAGAGCCATAGCATCAGCAACGCATGCATAACAACTGTCCAGCAGAAGAAATACGAATTGATTTGCACTGTGGTTATCTCAGGAAGAGTAGCATCTTTGTGGATTTGAATGAGTACAGATTTGTTTCAGTTTAGAAAAGACACATCCTCATACATTTAGATTTGTATTCCAAGATGCATGATTTTATCATTCCTGATGTCATATCTGATAATGGTCCACATTACAAAATTCAGAAAGTCAGACAATAGTGCATAAAAGTGAATGCAGACATAATCATGCCTAGTTTATACAGCTCACAGCTAAACAGGCAAGAGGAGAGAGTGATCCAAACCATGAAAAATCTCATAAGACAAACATGCAGCAAAACCTATGAGGAATATCATCCCACAATTTTAGAATAAAGACACACATCCTTACAAGGATGTAGTGCCCCACCAGCTCAGTTTTTAATTAGCAGAAGGCTGAAAAGAAGTGTACATCAGCTACATCATTATTGAGTTAAATTTAATACAAATTAAATGATTTCCTGGAAAGAAGTCAGAAAAATAAATATTTCTGTTAAGAATTATAGAAGGCAATTATGCTTACAAGCTGCAAACAACATAAGGCTACAAAAGTCTTACAAAAACGTTGCAACCTAAAACTAACGTAGTTCAAAAAGCAGCTAAACCTTTGCTGTTCATGGGGAAGATCAAACCTGTACACAAAAATTCACATATATTTGTATAAAACAAATACATGCAAATTCCTATAAATAAAAAAAAAAGCAGTCAAAACTAGTACGGTCACAACAAAAGAGAAACTTTTAGAAGAATGATAGTAAAGGGTTGCAGACAGAAGGTTCTCATCTCAGAGCTGTGTAACAAGAACTGTCTCAAAAGGAATATCAGATATCCAGGAAGAGTATTCCTGTCATCCAGTCATCCTGTCAAATCCTTTAATTAGATAAGACCACTGAAGAAACTGTATAGTAACATGGACAGTTTCATCTGCTTATGACTCCAAGTCTGTAAAGTTGCATTTGTTACAATGCCTTTAGAATACATAGAAAATGTATTTTGATGTAAAATGCTTCTGATACGCTCAGTACCTATATATATAAATATATATATATATATGGGTTCATGTCAAAACATCGACATGTCAGTACTTCGACAATAACTATAGCGACACGAAATAATCGACAGTTCAAACCGGCGACAAGTGGAATCACCCACTTTAACTTTACCGACAACCCGACAGCACTTTTAAATGGAGTGCTATCTTGGGCCGAGTACTAACATGGGTCAAGATGGGGGCGTGATTTATGTGAGACACCAGTAATCTAGACGTACAAATCACGCCCCCATCTTGACCCATGTTAGTACTCGGCCCAAGATAAAACTCCATTTAAAAGTGCTGTCGGGTTGTCGGTAAAGTTAAAGTGGGTGATTCCACTTGTCGACGGTTTGAACTGTCGATTATTTCGTGTCGCTATAGTTATTGTCGAAGTACTGACATGTCGATGTTTTGACATGAACCCATATATATATATATATATATATATATATATATATATTTGCACATAGATGATGTTTAGGCATGGATTGATATGTACTCTCTACTGACACAAACATCTCCTCAGTGCATCAGCCCGACTTTCCCTTGCCTCTTCTTTTCTATTACCCTTTCTTTTATACAGTGCCCCCTCCTCACCAACATTCAGTCCTCTCTAAAGTCCAAACTAGACCCATGTTGCAACAAAATGGCTAAGTTTGTAACTAATGCCTCCTACTCATCCCACCATTGCTTATCATTATGCAACCTAAAATGGTTTGAACTCCCCAAGTATTTCACCTTTATTCAACTAACTACAGCTCACAAACTCATTCATAATCCATCCATGTGCCCTGCTCTATCTTCTATACTTACTTTCTACCATCCTAATAGACCACTCCAATCCAACAACCAACTGCTCGTAAATGTAGAAAAACCCAAACTTTCGGCTGGTCATATGCTTTACTCCTTTACCATCGCAAAACTTTGGAACTCCCTCCCCCCAACACTTAGATCCACCCGCTCAGCAACCCTCTTTAAGACATCTCTGAAACAACACCTCTCCTCATCTTAGCTGTGCACATGTGCTAACACTACATCTCATATAACCTAACTTCAACCATCACAACAATTCTCACCCCCACTCTACTACTCTGGCATCCTCCTTTCATATTCACCTGTCTTTTTACTTTCTCCGCCTCTCCATCCTGTCCACTTCTCTCTTTTACTAACCTTCATTGTCCTACCATTGATCCCTCCTGTCTACTTCCTTCTATTCCTAATCCTTATAAACCTACCACTGAACCAGGTGAGACATTCAAGTACTCTCATAGCCTACCTTAATATCATACCACCACTTATATCTGCAACAGTATCCACTGACTTTGCTGATTCTTGCAACAGGACTCATATAGCCTATCACTAAGCTATTACACCTCCTAAATGTGGGAAAAGTTTAAGTACCTAGTCTCTAACTTATTCCTATATCTGCTTTGCACCCACTGCATGAAGTGTCCTATATATAAATTTTGCCACTGAAAACTACTCATATGGAATGTTCTCATATATATACTCTGTATTGCTTGTATAATATCTTTGATTTGAAAATGATTACTTATGTACTGTTTTTTTCACCAGTTGTATAAGCTGCCAATAATATTTACTAAATGTCTTTATTAATGTAAATTCTGTATTGTATGTAAAATATCTTTATATGTGAAGCTTTTCTCCCTTGGACTTCACTGAAAATGGGCACTTCTGGCCCAGCTGGTCCATCCCGGTAAACAAATGCACATAAATAAATAAACAAACAAATAAATAAATGAATAGATGTTGTTGTGTGTGTGTGTGTGTGTGTGTGTGTGTGTGTGTGTGTGTGTGTGTGTGTGCGCGTGCGCGTGTGTGTGTGTATATAAATATAAATAGAGAGAGAGAGAGATACAGAAAGCAAAATTTAGATATAGATATCTATAACTCAAATTGTTAAATAATCATTTGGTTGAAAAGTTTTTCTGGATGTAAAAAAGAGAGATTGTCTCAGTTAGTGGTACTGTTAGGGAAAGGGTTTCCAATAAATTAATAAGCAGGATTGGGGTTAGGGGTTAGGGGCAGGGGTACATTGAGAGTTAAAGTATGAGTGAAGTGGTGCAGAGGTTGTAACAATCAGTACAGTAAAGTTAATGGTCTTTCTGAATTAAAACTTCTAATAAGCCTTTTAAAAGGCCTTTTACACAATACAGTCTCTTCCCCAAATGCAAAACAGTAACTACAACTCCAGGGAAATATTCATTGAAATACAAACATTAGTTTTACAAATTCAGAGTCTGCCAAAACTTCTTTTAGGGAAATAAAACCAGTCTTACACCAGAATCCCTCTGGTTCAGTATAGCTCATCTCCATGTTCTCTGCTACCAGGACTTTCATAGACACATAAAACCCTCTTCCTGGACTCTTACATCAGAGTTGGTAGCTGTGGCCTTCAACAGTCTCTCTCTTTACCAGCTAACGGGAAAAACAAGTGTTCCAGACTCCTGTGGACTCCAAAAAAACTTCTGCCATCTTGAAAATAGCCTGGTCTTAAATAGGTATAAGATAGTAATTGATTCCCCACCTGTAAATTTAGTATATTGGCTTAAGGGGACCAGTTACAATTCCTATTTTTCTGTCTAGTTATAGTCTCCTAACTAACAAGAATTTATACTGTTATTTCTTAATCCAAATACTACACATCTAGAACATGTCACTAACTCATCTCAGAAATGACTTATTTCTACCGTATTTGCTGGTCATATCAGGCATTCACCTGATGGAACCACTCACAGTATACATATATATATATATATATATATATATATATATATATATATATATATATATGTGTGTGTGTGTGTGTGTGTGTGTGGGTGTGTGTCAGTGCCATTGGTTTGGTTGCAGAATGCATTAATCACTTGCCCGCATTTTGTGTAATTTATGTCAGTGGTGAAAGTGGTCAAATTATATTACAGTCGAACATCAGTAGTTCAACTGTAATATAATACAGGAGTTTTCTACTTTCTCTGTGGTTGTTCCACCATGGCGTTAGTGCATTAAATCTCCAGGAGAGGTTAAGGGAAAGCCCTCAACATAAAAGTAAAGTTTTGACTAGTTTTTGCTGATCACAAATGTAATATGTTTGTTTGCCTTTGCTATCACATTTTTTTAGTTTAATAATAATTGTTATTAATGTTTTTGCCATGTTTAAAAGAAATAGAGTCATACATGCATATATTTAAATTAGGTAAACAGGTCAGTGGTTTGGTCTGTTAATCTTTCTTGGCCAAATACTGTCTAGACTGCAGAGAAGCAAAGTACAAGACTGTGACAAAGATGAAAATGCAGAGTTATGAATAGCAACAAAAATTTAGAATGCATTATGAAAACACAGGATAAATGGTAAGATAAAGGATAGGAACAAAAATAATAATAATAAGCAGCAGGCAAAGAGTAGAGAACAGAGAAAGAAAGAAAACATATTTGCAATTTTTCCAAAAGTGTGGAAATATATACAATATTTAATTTAAAGCATTTTAACTGTTATGTAAGAGAGAGTGGGGAAATACTTACAATATTTCCAAAGAAGTGCAAATATTTACATTTACATTGCTTACAGGGTAGAAAATTAGCAGTTCTTCTGAGCAGATTGATATTTAGTAGTTATAAGAGGTACACCAGATATAGTAAGCCCACAACAAGTTATCCAGTGTCACAAAAGCAAGTACAGGTAACCTCTTCTAGAAGATGTTCTTTAACTTTAGTCTTGAAGCCATCCAATGTTTTCTGAGAAAATATTTCACTTGATAATTTATTCCATGTTGCTAGACAAATTTAGAGAAAGCCTTTTCCCCCATAGTAGTGCCAAAGTGTGGTTTGAGCAGAACAATACCATGACCCTGACTTCCCCAAGGTAAGTAGGAAATTCTTCTCTTATGCATGAGGTTAACTTCAGGGAGGCATTCACCCATTGTGAGATTGTTTGAATAATAGTATACTAAGTAATATTTTAGCTTGGCTATTTACTACTAACCATTGAAATCACTTTAGGAGACCAGTGTTATGTGTGAGGTTTTCCACAAAGAGTACATAATGGTAGATTTTGTTTTCCAATATTTGATGTGTGTTAAAGTCTAAGTGAAGTATTAATAAGGAGAGAGCATACTCAATCATTGAAATGAGGAGATTTCTAGGTATTAAACATTATGCAGTCAGGAATAATAAATGAGATATTTTGTATCAATATTTCAATTGTGTGAGTATTTTGTGAGTTTTCTTGAATTTGTACTTTAGAATATTAAGTCAAGATCAAAGAGGACACCCAGTATTTTTGCCATGTAAAATTAGGTATTGGATTATTTGAGTAAGTCATAAATGAAATCATTTATAAATATAAATAATGAGAAATGTAAACGGACATCTGATCTCTGAGGTATGCCATTATTGAGTGTCCTATTTAAGAAAAGGCATTGCTGGTGTATACTTGGAAAGTTGTGTTTTCAAGATAACTTTTAAACCACTAAATAGTATTTAGCCCAAAACTGAGTTCCTAAAGTTTGTTGAGTGGGAGGGTATGATTAACATTTTTCAGTGCTGTCAACAGAAGTAAGCAGAGCACCATTCATGTTAAAATATATTGTGTTAGTAGTGCAGTCATAGTAATAAATGTGTTACAGACACTGTGCTCTTGGTCACACAGGAGCCTACAGCCATTTATATGGTCAAATATCTGTTTGTATAATAGTTTTAAAATGTCTTGGTTTGATAGCATCAGCCTATAATTGTCACATTTTTTTAACAATTTTGGTTAAGGGAATTACTAGGGAATGTTTGATGAATCTGAGGACTGAGGTGTAAAGGAAAGGTCGGATGTATAAGTAAGGTTTGGTGATAGCTGATGCTGCCATTTTTAGGAAGGTTGGGTACATTTTGCTGAATTTTTCCCCCAAAACTGGTATTTAACCTTAAGAGCTGAGCTTTTGTTTCTTTGACTGTAAGTTTTTGAAGGTGAATATAGGGCTGTAGATTGCAAGGGGATAAAGATAAAGGAGATGACATCATTAAGTGTTTATTGAGGATGGACTTGGGAAGGAAAGGAGCTCTCCATAAAATTACTAGTTTCAAGAAGGAAGTTTTTGTAGGTCCTTGTAAATATGGCATTTTAATTCCCAGACTCTGGGTTAATAGATATGTGGTTTGTATCTGTAATCTCTTTGGTTATTTGTTTTACTGTTTTCTACAAATATTTTGGAGATAATAAGAGGGTGTCTTGTCGCTTTCTGATATAGGTAGTTTAAGTGGAATTAGTTTGCTATTGCTTTTAAGGTCAAGGTGAATGACATGTGCTTGCTCATCGGAAGAGTTTTGCTTCCCTTTACTCTGCACTGTCATTTTACTTCATTAGATTGAAGAGGTCATTTGTCGTCCATTGGCACCTGTCATTGGAAGATAAGATTCCTGTGTTTGAGCCAATGTGTTAATGATGTCAGAGCAGTGCTAGGGTTTGATTATAGACAGGTGGCCAACTGATAGGAAAGAGAGTATTAAGTGTGCCTTGTGTAGAGTCAGATATTTTTCTGCCTGTAATAACTTAAAGGCCTTTATATGTACTCTTAAGGACCATTAAGAAATGACAGGACAGTGATTGCTAAGGGTATTGGGTAATAGTGTGACTTATATGCACATCTGTTGTATGTTGATAAGGACAAGATCTAATATTTAGTCATTTTTTTCATTGATTAGGTCTTGTTGCCTGATGTACAATTTTACCTCTCATTGCTTCTGCCCTGAAGCATTTATATTGGTCTACTAAGAAAACTGTACTGTTAGGTAATCCACTTGAAATTATTTAATTCAGAACATTTTTATTTTTTTAAGCTTGATCTGTAAGAGGGTGGTTGTATGCACACACTGGCAATGTGCATGTGCTTATGGTTTCCTAATTTTACTATGGCATTAACCCAGTTCATAGCTTTATAATTCTGTGGAATTAACATTGCATTTGCTATTTTAAAGATGGAAGTTATGTTTCTAATTAATAGAAGAATAGTCCCACTAGTCCTCAAATAAGATTGGTGTCATCCTATACATGCTATAGGTGGAGGGAAAGAAATTTGATGGGCAGAAACTTCTTTTAGCCATGCTTCTGTTGTTGAAACTACACATGGTTGTTATCTCACAATTAGCCCATTTGTTGTTAATGCTACATATAGGAGGCATGGCATATCGTAAAGGTATTCAAAGCTTTAGGTTCAGGGACAGGGACACCACCTTACCAAATTTTCTGATCCTAACCCTAACCCAGCCCCTATCCCTAACCCTGTATTATAACCTTATTAGTAAACTTTTCCTTAACACTATCACTACACAAGACAGGCTCAGGCACACACCACATGCACTAATACACTCTCATAACCATAAACCTATCTCCTTACCTAATCCTTTGTACTAACCCACATATGATCTCTCTCTCTCACACACACACACACACACACACACACACACACACACACACACACACACACACACACACACACATGCACTCCTAACACAATAATATCAAAGCTTTCAGTATAATATCAACAGTAATAAAAGACACCCCATGTACTTGCAAAACCTATCCCCTCCCTTCAGCAAAAGCACACTTTGACAGAAACTACATTTGCTAAAACCAACATTCAAAGAACTTTACAGGGATAGCACTCTTTAAACCAAACCATCAGTTAACAAGCTTACAAGGATACATATATATGTATATGTATGGAGGGAGAGAGTCCCACAATTTCTAACACCAAAGTATTAAAGCTTAATAATCCAAAAACAATTTTATTTTTATTTGGCAACCACTATTCACAACAGACCTGGGTTTCACTTTCTATGCAGTGCATAGACCAATAAAGTGCAAAAACCACCCAACCAATGCCCAAATTAAAACAATATATTTTTAAATACATTCAGTAAAAGTGTATATGACTACAAAACCCATTTAATATGATATGGATATGTGTGTGTATTGATGATGCCATCTGTTTGTATATAAGAGACAGAGAATAATTAAATGTCCTACCAGCCATCATTTTTTATAAACAAATATGACTAAATGCCTAATGTAACCAGTTTCATGGAAAGCAATGTATAGTTTGGATTACTTTTGAAAGTATCAAGAAGCTTGATATAAAATGAAAAATTTCTGACATCTAATCATTTATAAAGCTCATCCTCAATCTTGGTGATTACCTTCATGTGTTGGACCCTGTTTTTACAAAACCTCACCAAGATAACATTGATAGATAAACTGTATTTTATATATTTTGGAGAAATGCAGGTCAAAAAATTAAAAACAAAATGACTAGGTACACAAATACCAGGATAAAAAAGTGCCCACTCCTGATGTACCCACCAGTACCAGGACTACAAAAAAGGCAATGTAGAATGCTCAGAACATAGAAAATTACAGGGCTAGGCTAGCCTCAAGATGAGGGCTGCCCTCCATGTGATAGAAGGAAGTAGTAGTCCACAAAGGCAAAAAAAAAATGATATGCCAAGCAAGAGACATAGAGACTGTAAAGTAGAAAGTTGTGGATAAGGAAAAGATTATGTATTATTAGTATTGTGCGAAAACACAGCATTTCCAGACAGAGGATATATAGCAAGATAATGAGAAAAATTAGAGGAAAGAAAAATACTTGCTCAAGAAAAACTGTTAAAAGCTACAGATAATAATTTAAGGTCCTTAATGCATTAGATCAGCAAAAAATATCTATATCAAGAAACATTGGGTTGCCTGGAAAAAGAAGTGACAGAGAAAGTGAACAAAGATAAAGGAAAATACATAGGTTTTTGAATGGTATAAAAACATGGGCATGGGAAAAAAGATCTGATGTGGTATGATATTTATGTGGCAAGGAAGGTCAAACTAATCAGCATAAAATGTAGTTCAAAAAATATCAAAAGAGAAGTGGAGGCAAAAACACCCAGATATATAAATTTCATAACAGAAGAAATAAGATCAAAAAATGAAAAAAAAAAAGTTTATTGATATAGAAATTAAATAATTAGCAGTTGAAGTGATAGACCATCTGCGAAGTGATGGATTTAGTGTAGAAACTCCAACACGGACTTTAACACAACATAATGGGTCAATATGCTCCCAGATGCAGAAGCAGCAGACTGTATCTAAAGAAGATATTAAAACTGATCAGGAGAATGAGCAAGAAACAGTGAAAACTGACAAAGGCAATATTGCAATATGATAGGCCAGTACTGCCCCAGATTAAGGAGCAGCAGATGGAGCGGGATGCTTCCGAAGAAATTATGCTATAGGACAATGTTCTGGAATCTTCAGTTTAACACTGTTGTGGAAGTACAGTTCAATGTAAATGCCAAGGGAAGGAGCTGTAAACAGAAAGCTATGTGGATGCTCTCAGCCCAGAAGAAAATGATGTAAGGGATGACACACTTCATGTAACAGAAATGGATAGATAAATTAAAAGATTACATAAAGTAAATAAGACTTGGATGTTAGAAGACTGGTAGAACTGATGCATTCAGTAATTGGGATTATTAAGAGAAATTTGTCTGATATAAATAAAGAAGATATACTGCTGTGTATCTAAACCAACAACAGATAAAGTATAACCACACAAATGTAGAATAACAAAGGAAAGGCTTGAATACTGTAAGTCAAATGTCACTATGGAAGCACTGGTTGGAGAAACTATAAAGCAACTATAACAATCAGTATCACAATTAGAAGATTACAGAAATGGGAACAAATCTTCAAAAATTCTTAGAAAGATAGATGTTGTAAAAGCAAAACAGACCAGCATTTATCATACCATATTTCCAATAATAAAGTAAAATAAAAGTCAAGTCAGGCAGCAAAACGTAGAAGATATGCAGATAAATATAAAGGACAAGTAGAATATAAGCTGTTCATTGATGACCCAAAGGGTTTTATAGAGAACTGAGAAATAAAGCAGAAACAATAAAAACACCACCAAAAACAGAAGAAACAGGTGCATTTTGGAGAAACATTTATGAATAACCCATTATAACAAATGGATACAATAGTTAAAAGAAACAGTAAGATGCTCTTATTTAGTAGATATGAAATGGGACGAAGTAACAGCCAGAGAAACTGGGACAAAATTAAGAAAAGCTCTTAAATGGAGCATGTCTAATGTCTGTCTTAAATTATTTATATGTGCATCCCAAGCAGACACCAGCCTGGTTGACAACAGGAAAAAATATACTCCTCCTTAAGGGAGAACTTGCAAGCCATCCTAAGATCTTTTATACCAAAAAATTACCTTCCACCAATATATATGAAACAGACAGGGTTTATAGCTATATACAAAATAACTCAATCATGGCAATAGGACAAAAAAGGTTATAAAAGGAAGTCATATGCAACAAAGGAGCATCCATTGTTTAGTAAAGCCAGTACAGAGAGCTGTAAAAAGGGGAAGAATCTTATTATGGCATGGCTGGATTACAAAAAATTATTCAGCAGCATCTCACACTCATGGATAATAGAAAGCTGACAGATATATAAGATATACCCTACACTGATCATTTACATTCCAGTAACTAGGAAACAGTGACAAACCACTTTGCAGCTTAGTCATGATAAAGGCCAAATTATTTTCCCAGGGATACAAATTCAGACAAGGGTATTCCAGGGTACTTCACAGTCATCACTGCTGTTTTGTCTTGCCCTTAATCTATTAAGGTATTTGCTTAATAGACTAGGATATGGTTGCATGTTAACTTCCTGAAACTAACCTTGTTCAAAGACACCCCATCACTTTATGTGGATAATTTAAAAATTGTACACTTCAACAGATGAGGATCTGAAAGCACAACCACAAATGGTTAAAACTTTATCAAAGTTGTAGTTGTGCTAAGAATGACATTTGGTCTTGATAAATGTGCAAAGTAGCATTTATGACAAGAAGGCTGCAGCACCAAGAAAATATCAACCTAGAGCAGGAATTTGAAATAAAGGAAACTAAACAGAAGAGGGAGTATAAATATTTGGGAATAGATGAAGGGTTGGCAAAAAAACACGAACAAACCTTAGTAAGGAATACTTCAGAAGACTAAAACTAATACTGAAAACTATCTTCAGATTTAGGAATGACGTCCAAGATATAAATCAGTTTGATCTTCCTGGTCTAGCTTACAGTTTTGGTGTGATTCACTAGCCCCAAACAGCATTGAATAAGTTGGACAAGAAGACAAGAAACATTGTTCTCACTTATCAAATGACACATAAAAACTAGTGCATACCACAATTATATATTCCTCTTTATGAGCCTCCTCAAAACTGACTACATGTATAGGTCTGCCATCATATGGAATTGCAGGCATGTCTGTTGACCAGATCCAAACACAGTGAAAGGTCTAAAGCATGAAGAAGTGTAATATGACATTTTTGCTTAGTTTAGCAGAAGCATTTTGGGAGGCAGATGAGAATCATGCAGCAGCTGAAAGTGCCAAAAAGAGAAAGACTATAAAGAAAAGGACCAGAAGAAAAGGAAAGAAAACTGGAAAGCCAACAAATATAGTGAGAAGTAAAGAGAACTCCTTGAACAATCAATTGTTGACCAAGATATGATACAGGAATGCTTGTGAAGAGGTGAATTTAAGCCAAAAGATGAAAGATTAATAATGACAGGCCAAAATAATGGGCTTTATACATGTTGGTTTACAATGCCTGTAGATAAAGTCAAAGGAAAAAGACAGATGTGGATTTTGGAAAACAGATCTGGAAACAGTTGCACATTTCATTCCTGGTTGGCTGAGGGTCTGTAGACAGAAAGGCTCAATAATATGGCAAGACTGTTGTACTAGGGATTGTGTAAACCCTAAAATATATACGATGTTGAGAAGCGCTGGAAACATAACCCTCAAAGCCTTATCAGCAGTGATGAAGGTGAGATCACATTGGATCATCCAATATAAACATAGTTATGAAAATTAATGGAAGAAGGCCATATATTGTAGTAAAAGCAAAAAGAACAAAATAGTAGTAATCCTTGAAATAGCTACACCTAGTAATTATAGTGTTTTACTTACTGAGTGACACAAAATTATAAAATCCAATTTTACAAGCAGAAACTTGAGCACTGTGGAAAAAGAGACCCAGACAGTTCCAATAGTAATGAGACTTAACACGACTAATAAACAAGAATTCTCAAGCATACTTAAATCAATGCATGTAAACTTGAGAATTCTTGTTTATTAGTCGTGTTAAGTCTCATTACTATTGGAACTGTCTGAGTCTCTTTTTCCACAGTGCTCAAGTTTCTCCTTAAATCAATGCATGTATGGATGCCACGGAGGTACAGCGGTAGCGTTGTTACCTCACAGCAAGAGGTTCTCCTGTTCGATTCTCGGCTGGGCTTGGGAGTGCCTTCTGTGTGGAGTCTGCATGTCCTCCCCATGGTTGGGTAGCGTTCGAAAGGCATGCGTGCATGCATAAATGGGCATGCCTTCGTTGAAGGTTGAGTGTCGAGCTGGCACCTCGGCATTTCGTAAAAATCTACTGCCAATCATTAGTCGACCGGAGTTCTGCTGTGGCGACCCCTTACCAGGAAATGCCGAAAGACAAACAACAACAACTTAAATCAATGCATGTAACCATATATGACATTAAAAAAAATGGTGGTGCCCTGCATGGCAGTGGCTGCTTCTGATCCCATCAGAGAAGTGCATTATCTGTCTTGTTTTTCACCAGGAACTTCAGGAAAAACAGTTACAGAGGAAGGAAATGAAGGTATATTAAGCTACTATGCAGTGAATCTGCTAGAAATTGGATCTACAATCTTGCCCTGCTGTCTGTATGATAAGCTACTAGTAGAGAGGCCTGTAAGGCTGAACATACTACAGGAACTCCTAAAGCTGGGCATTTTGCTAGACCATGGCAAGAAATGTAAACATCTGGCTAATCTTACGTTTATCACTTATGGCAAAGATTTAAAAAGGAAAAGATGTGCAAGATTGAGAAAAAGAGGAATCAGATCTGGAATTACAATTGAAATAAAGGCTAAACCTCATAGGCCTGCACTGCCTGCCATACTTCTGGCTAATGTACGCTCACAAGAAAGTAAGATGGATTACTTAAGGCTGGAACTCCCTTCAAAAAACAAGGTGAGAAACAGTTGTTTATTTGCATTTCCCAAAATGTGGCTAATTCCCTACATCATAGGTTCATAGGTTCATACTAGGCTATCTGCCCTAGGGCATTTATAAGCCTAGCCAGAGTGTGTGTGGCTTTCACCACCCCTTAGGATGAGAATACTACGCCCATTTAGGGTTTAGTTTACTGTGCCTCTGTCTAGTAGTGACACAGAGATGACACCCGGGGTAAACCTACGATCTCCCATCCACTCGTCAAGATTTCTCTTGAAGAGAGTTAGTGAGGGGCTCTACCTAACATGGACTGGGATTCTGTTCCAGAGTGTAGGGAGCCTCTGGGTTATGAATCTGTCCCTCCAACACGTCCTATTTATTTCTGTGTTGAGGTTCAAATCTCTTGCTCTCGTGGCTCTGATGGATTTGGATTTTCTGCAGTGGAGCATGTCCATTAATTCTGGATTGGACATGGCCTTGTACGTCAGGCACAGATCACCTCTGAGTAGGCAGTATGTGACTGAATAGAGCTGGAGTTTCTTCAGCCGGGCAGCATATGACATATGTTTGAGACCCTTTATCCTCTTGGTGTGGAACTTTTGGGGTCTTTCCAACTGCTGCAGGTGTCGGGTAAGATACATCCCAAATGGGGCATTGTACTCAATCATAGGCCTGATAAGAGAAGAGTACAGGGGCACAATGACCTCTCTTGATCTAGATGTGAATCCCTTCATGATAAGGTGGGCAATATAGAAGGTCTTCCTAACCACTTTGGCAATGTGAGTGTCAAATGAAAGGTTACTGTCAACTTGGGTCCCCAGGTCCCTGATTACCTCTTCCGTACTTAATGGATTACCACCTATGTGGTAATTTGTGGGTACCTTGTTTTTCCCAAAGGGTATGACTATACATTTTTTGGCGTTTGGCTTAAGGCCATGGTTCTGGCACCAATTATCCGTTTCTATGAGGCCTCTCTAAAGGATGCTTGTGTCTGCTGGAGTATCAATTATGGCACCCAGTTTGCAGTCATCTGCGAACTTTGTCAGCCACAATCCTCCTATGTTTGCCTGCACCTCGGAAAAATAAATGCCGAACAAGAGGGGTCCCAGGACTGAGCCCTGTGGGACACCGCTTGTGACTGGCTTAGAGTCTGACATGGCTCCAGCAACTCTGACCCTGTGGGTTTTGTCCTTGAGCCAGTTTGCAACCCATCTTGTGACATATGGGTTTACATTTAAGTTGGTGAGTTTGTCTATGATGCCCGAGTGGGGTATTGTGTTGAAGGCTTTTGCAAGGTCAAGGTAGGCTGTGTGAACTGCCTTACCCTCATCAATGGCCTTAGTGACTGTTTCAAAAAAGTCGACCAAGTTCAAAAGGCAGGATCTGCCCTTGACAAAGCCAAATTGGGTAGGATCCAATGTCTGTAGGTCCCCAATGTCTTTGTTTATGAGCTCCATAATGATCCTTTCCATAGCTTTGCAGACCAAGCTCGTCAAGCTTATGGGGCGGTAATTTCCAGGGAGCGTAGAAGCACCACCTTTGTGGAGTGGGACCACTGTTGCTGTACGCCACTCTTTGGGTACGTATCCTGTAGTAAGGCTAAGATTAAACAGCAGCCTTATGTGTGGGTTTAGTTCCTCTTGGAGTTCATGTAGCACACAGCCCGGGACACCGTCCGGTCCCATTGATGCTGTGTTTTTAGCTTTAGAGAGGGCGGCTCTCACCTGGGCATCTGAGATGTTAGGGAGGCTACATTTTGCTGGGATAGATATTTCTCCTTTTGGGGGGGAGGGGGAGGAGAAATTTGCACTGAACCTGTCTGCCAGAATGTTGGCAATGTCTGTGGGTTCAGTGTATTTTGTGTCATTTTGGACTAACTCTGAGCATATCTGGGAGTTTCCACCTAGGTTTCTAACATAGCTAAAGAAGGCCTTGTGATTGTCTTTTGTGACTTTTGCGATTTTTCTCTCAAAGTTGGCCTTGAATGATTTTATGAGTGATCGTAGTTTTTTGCTAGTACTGATCAGAGATGCCTTCCCTTTTAGGGATTTTGCTCTGTCATGTAGTAGCTTCCTCCTCCTGTTGTAAAGTTTGTTTATGGCTGGGGTCCACCAGACCGGGCGCCTGCCTTTGGAGGAATGGGTCTTGGTTTTATTTGGGATTGCATGATCCATGCATTCTTGAAAGTGCCCGTAGAAGGCATTTATAAAGGATTCAGCAGTGTGGGTTGTGGTTTCCACTGGCCCAGGGGCCTTGAAGGATACCACTTCAGTCTTAAGAAGTGTGAAGTTGGCTTTTGAGAAGTTCTTTACTGTGGTCTTTTGTGCAAGGGGTGGGGGCGGGATGTGAAGTTCCAGTGAGATTAATTTATGGTCTGATCTCACCAATGAGGGGTATACTTCCGGTGTGGAGCATTTTGTCCCCATGTTTGTGATGATCAGGTCTAGTATATTATCTCCTCTTGTGGGAATGGTGACTAGTTGTTCCATCGCATTTGAGTTTATGAATTCTAGGAACCTTTGGGCTAGGGTGTTGGGGCTTGAGTAATGTTCCCAGTCTATGTTTTTGTAGTTGAAGTCTCCCAATATGAAGGTATTTGGAGAGACATTCATACTCTCCAGTGTCTTCAGGAAGGCTGTGTGAGGTTCCTGAGTTTGAGAGGGTGGTCTGTAGCATGCTACAAACTGCAGGGCAGTTTTGCCTATGGTTAGTTGACCTGGATGGTCTCCGATGCTTCGTGCGTTGCCACTAACCTGGAGGTGTGGGTATCCTTGATGAATATGGACACTCCCCCTCCTTTTGTGGTTCGGTCCAAGTTTTGGGGCCGGAAAGCATGATATGAGGTAAAACCTGGTAGTGCTGGGGTGCTCTCAGGAGCCTTGAACCAGGTTTCAGTCACTGCACAGACATCGATGTTCTCCATACTGAGGAGGGCTTCGAGAGCGTGCATCTTGAGGTTTAGACTTCTGGCATTGAGCAGCATTACCCTTAGTTTTTTTCCACTTGTATTTTCTAGGGAGGTAGGTTTGTCATTTGAGCCTTGCCTAAAAAAGGCACTATGGGGGTGGCAAGAGCCTTGGCCAATATCCGGAAGCCCAGGGGTGACAGGTGCAATCCATCCCTTGAGAAGCAGCGTGGCTTGTCAAGCATGTCATCCCAAGCAGACAGACATTGGATCCCCTTAGAATGACACCAGTAATTAAGCCAATTGTTAAAACTGATCATTGATCAATGACAGCACAGTAATTGTAGAGGGCATGACTTTATTCAAAGCTGATAGAATTCAATCACTCTTTGGCAAATCTCATGAAGGGGGAGTATGTATATATGTGAACAACAGTCAGTGTAGCAATTGTGACATGAATACCTTTTTCTGCTCAGAGAATATTGAATTTCTGTCTGTAACATACAGGCCATACTACCTGCCTAAAGAGTTTAACGGAGTATGCATCACGGCAGTCTACATTCCATCCAGTGCGAACACCAATGAAGCACTGTCTACTCTTTATCAGTCCATAAGTGATCTCTAAAACAAGAAACTAGAGCTTACAGAGGTAACTGCAGGTGACTTTAACCAGACCAGCCTAAAGTTGGTACTACCCCGATACCATCAACGTGTAATTTTTGCCATTAGGGTTGTAAATACACTGGATAAGGTATACTCTAAAATGAGCTAAAGACTGACAGTCAGACTATCTAAATTATAAAAACATCTGAACACAAAATGCTGACAGAACCTAACCACATTCAAAATCAATGTTTTTGTGCAGGGGCAAGTTCCCCACACCCCCTACTAATTATATATACTAACTGCAAAGTTGCGCAACACTGGAGAAAGGTCATAAACCCTTCCCTTGTATAACTTCAGTTTTGTCATTATTTTGTGTTTAGACATTTTTCAGTTTAGATATTTTGCTGTCAATATTTTGACTGTTGAGTCTTGTGCAGTTTTAGATCATTTTAGATAAATATATATATATATATATATATATATATATATATATATATATATATATATATATACCCCATAGATATATTTTATATCTAAAAATTATGGATGTTATAAATGAAGTGTTCATCTTAAAATACTAACGACTAGCTACAGGAAGCTGTATGTGATGTGGTACAGTTTCTAGAGAGTTTTTTTTTTTAATCATGGCTTTCATGGGAGTTGAGAACATCCTCACTGTTCGATTATTATTTACTCATCATCATGACAAGCTATTGACATTTTGCCAACATTTATAAATCCAGCTGTCCAACAGCACACTTTGCTTATTTTATCATGTGCTGATATGTTTCTTTGGTTAGCTTCTACTTGGATTGTGAACATAGTTGTAACACAACACAGCAAATTTACTTGCTGTGTGCAAAGACCACAGAATCACAAATGACAGAAATTCTTGGCAGGTCACATTAATATAGTGTATCCATTAAAGGGAAATTTTGTTTGAGGCAAACATAAGAGAGTAAATATTATTTTTGTATGTTTTTCAGTTATAAGTAAATAAGAAAATGTTAAATAACCACAGGTAAAAATGTAAAAAAACTTTTCTGATACATATGCTAAATCAAGAAAGTGTGTTCTTCAAAGCCTTAATGTTTTTCCTCTCATGCATCTATAATTTCTTCCTACAAAATAATTAATAGAGCACATGACTTTTATGTTTTTACATACAAAACAATGACATCCATGCAGCAAGGTCCTTGAGATGGGCAGCTGATACCCATTTGTATCAGGGATTATCTGAAATTACTGGATTTTAAAAAAAAAATGCTCTGGCATGTCTAAGGACAAGTGATGCACTGACTTGTGCAATCTATAGAGCGGCACTGGAAAGCAAAGACCTTGTTTTTCCATAAATGTGAAAGAAATTCTGTATATTTTCAAAATTTATCTGGAAACACAATTTAGAAGCGGGTACATAAATGGCTTGGGATGGCATTCTTTGAATTTCCTGTGTGTTAATTCATAATGAAATTCTGTCCCCTTCCCAAAACAAAAAGTTAAATGGTGTAGAGCAAACACCCCCCTGTAAATTACAGCTTAAACTTGTTTCTCATCACATCCTTACTACTGGGCATCCAGTAGTATAAGAAAATAGTGATTTCTAAAACAAAGAAATTAAATATTCTTCAGAAATGCACAACTACATGAAGACACAGGTTTATCATGAGGCAAGCCCCCTGAACATTTCATGTTGGGTAATGTATCACCACACCTACTGCAAAATAATCATCTCTGAGGTGGCCACACAGTAGACAAAAGGGAAATACCCATGTTTTGGCAAAACTCTTATGTAGTCCTTCCTCCACTGAGGAGTAAATTCAGACTTGAGAAAGTGCATAGAAATATGGGATTTGAAGAGTACCCATAATTCCAAGTGGCTCCCCCTCATACTCATATCTGTCACTATTTTATTGTAAACAAAGAATATATATATGTGATAGTTGATTCCTCTGTTTCATTTGTAATAATTTTGACACACTATTACCATAAAATGCAAGCTTTCTTAAGCATGTACAGTATGCATTTTTCCCTTTTGCCATCAATTGCCCTGATTTAATGAAAATGAGTTTTCATAGTAAGCTTATGACCTTCACACACACACACACACACACACACACACACACACACACACACACACACACACACACACACACACACACACACACACACACACCAAACAGAAGCATACACTTATGAACACAGAGATATACTTGGAAATATGAACTTGCATGAGTGCACATATATATACACACACACTCACACATGCATGCATGTGCAGAACACGCAAACACACGTATATACATATGAACACAGAAATACTCTTGGAAACGTGCACATGCATGAACACCCACACACACACACACATACTATGGTATTTCTGATCCTACACAGGTACTGTAGGGGCTACCCTTAGGCATCAAATGTCACAGAACCCCTTTCTTTCAAGGAGAAGGAAAATAATGCCAGTAACAACTAGCATTATCAGTCAGACACATTTGCAAGTGACTGGTAAAATGTAAATGGTTTTGGGCATAAAACATTCGAAAAGTTATTCATACTGTAACAGGCAGCCACTGGCTCAGGTACAGAAGCTTTCTGAGCCTTCAAATATTACAAGTAAATTATGGATCTGTGACTATGAAAGCTTGCTTAGTGGGAATCACTACGCAGAAAGCACTCAAGGAGAGTCTCTTTTTCAGCTCACTGACACAGAGGGATGGAACCCTTACTAAAACCCAGGCAAATAGGGCTCAGTTTATTGGCCCCAGCACTTGAGGTGGGAGGCAGATACGGAGGTAGAGGAATGAAGGAGCATGGCCTGTTCACCTCATCTGAGTATAATCTAGTGGGTGCTCAGGGAGCACATGCAGAAGTGCTTTTTCTCCATTGCAGTTTGGGGAAATTCCTTCCCATGCTTGTGGGAAATAGATGGGGCTGTTGATGCCAATGTCTGTTGTCTGAGGGGCAACCAGTGAGGATAGCTCATTGTATGCCCCCTTCAAGCTCCAAAAGCCAGTTTTTCACCAGAGTGTTAGGTAGCCAAAAGAAGAAAAACCCTCAAGCCACCCTTAATGACTTTCTTAGTGATGGTTCCTCCCAGTCAATCCTCAGCCTGGTGATGGAGAACAAATAACTATAGCTATAAGGGCAAACCAAAAACCATGGCTGAGTAGCGAAGTCTATGAGCTACTGAGAGCACATAATACTGCCTTCATGTCTGAAGATAAAGATGCCCTGAAAGTTGCCAGGGCCAACCTGAACAAGGGAGTAAGCGCAGCAAAACATGCTCATGGGCTAAAAAGACAAAAACACTTTGTCAAAAGGACCCTAGGCAGGTGTGGAAGGGCATCCAGTGCATTACTGATCACAAACCTCTGTCAACACAATATGTAGATAATAAGGACTTTCTAGACAAACTTAACACCATCTTCAGAAGATTTGAGGAGACAAACAACACCTCACTAAAGAAACTACCCATGGATGGGGATGCCACACCACTATGTCTCAGCCTGGAGGCAGTCTAAAAGAACCTAAGAAATCTCCACCCAGGTAAGGCAGTAAGTCCTGACATGATTCCAGGCTTTTACTCAAGGACTCTGCAGATCAACTGGCTCCTGTCTTCACTGACATCTTCAACACATCTCACAGACAGGCTAGTATGCCAAGATGCTTCAAGTCTTCCATGATTATTCCTCTGCCGAAGAAGTCATCCCCAGTCACATTAAATGACAACTGACCAATCACACTCACACTGGTGGTGATGAAATGGTTTGAAGGGATGGTCAAAGAGCATATTTCATCTTGTCTGCCTACATCTTTTGATCCTTTAAAGATTGCTTACAAACCAAATCGCTCCACTGCAGATACTATATCCCTGGCACTACATCACACCTTGAACCATCTTGAAGACAAAAATTGATATATATATATATATATATATATATATATGTATATATGTATATATATATATATATATATATATATATATATATATATATATTCTGTTCATAAACGTCAGCTCAGCCTTCAACACTGTAATACCACAGCAGCTGTTGTCTAAACTAAGTCATGTAAGCATAGAAAATACACTCTGAAACTGGATCCTCAACTTTCTGACAGACAGGCCCCAAACCATTCAATTTGGCAAGAACCACTCAAGATGCATCACCTGGAACACAGGGGTCCCACAAGGTTGTGTACTAAGTCCACTAATCTTCACAATACTGACCCATGACTGCTCTGCAAAACATCAGACAAATCACATCATCAAATTTGCCAACAATACACAATGATCGGCCTCATTAGGAATGACGACAAGGGAGCATACAGAGAGGAAGTGAACCAACTCACCAGATGGTGTACTGACAACAACCTAGCACTAAATGTTAACAAAACAAAATAAATCATTGTTGACTTCAGGAGGAAGCAAGGGCCCCACACACCCATCACCATCAGTAGTATGGCAGTGGAAAGGGTAAAAACCACCAAATTCCTAGAGTTGCACATCTCAGATGACCTAATATGGGCAGCAAACACCTCCAGCCTTGTAAAGAGAGCCCCACAAGATCTCCACTTCCTTTGAAGACTACGCAGAACAAACCTCCTCTCCCATATCCTTATGACCTTCTACAGGGTAACAATCAAAAGCATACTGACTAAAAATGTCACAGTGTAGTATGGAAACTGCTCATATGCAGATCACAAGGTATTAAAGAAGGTTGTAAAGCAGGCTAGGAAAATCACAGGATCAAACCCCCAGTCCTTACAGGATCTTTACTCTTGCAGATGCTATGGCAGGATCATGAAACTGACAAGGAGCAAGTATCATCCTGCGCATGGACTGTTCCACCTCCTGTCTTCAGGGAAACGATACAGAAGCATCAGATGTAGAATGTCAAAATTCAGGAATAGTTTCTTTCCACAAGTGGTCAGACTGTTGAATAACTAACCTTAAGAATGCCAACAATCCCTTAGTTCGTGTTAACACTATAAGTGCAATATGATTGTCTTTAGTGTCTGACAATTAAATTATTCTATTTATCTAAGTTATGCAATCCGAAATAAATAATTACTTGCAGAAGTACAGGAAATGTGAATTATGCTATGCCGCTATCCTATCTTAAAAATGGTGGTGAGTAAGTTATCTGTGTGTGTATTTATATCTGCCTCCTTCACCCTCTTGTAAAAACTGTTTCTCAATGCACATGAGCCTGAAGCAATGAAATTTCATCCAGTAATACATTGCATTTGTTGATCTTAATGACAATAAAGTTTACTTTGACTTTGACTTTTGACTTTGACTTTGAAATGAGCTGACTGGCCTCAAGGGGGTTAATGATCAACAGGCAATAGAGGCCAAACAGTGATTAAAAAATACAAAGAGAGTATTTTGCAGTGCACACAAGAGTGAAGTGATTGGCAGGTGTCAGGCAGTAACCTCATCTGAGTAGGAACATTAATCTGCCAGAGCATTGTTGGTACGTAAAATGCATTACAGAATACCTCTTGGCACATCATGTATGTTAATGGCTCACAATGAACCAGCACGGTACAATTTTTTTTAATGTACAGAGGTGTCTGGTGTATAGACAGTTGTAATCCACATTTCAACTTCAGAAACTCTGTTAAACAATTGATTAGCACCCTATTTGTGCAATGATTCTAGGAAAAAACTCTCAGCCAGATGGCTAAAAGTTGCCACCTTATTTTGCTTCCTGCACAGTTTATAAGGGCTTAGTAGAATTTTTTATTCTCAGATATTTTCATGTTTATTGGTTTACTTAGTAGTTCATTCTTTATCCTTTTACCACTGTCCCTACCACCATAAACCTCACCTCTATCCTGAGTATTTCTTTGTGAGGGCAAGGGGAAGACCCTCATACAGATAACCTTAGCTGTGGTTTGTGCCCTTGACAGCATCCCAGAAATTAGGGTGTATTCTGTTAGTATGGCCGTAACCCTGCCCTTGTACAGCAGCACTGCATTGAACACAATAAACAAAGCATCAAACATCACGTCACATATCACAAAGTACTTAGACTGATATTTCCACCACAGCACAGCTGCAAACGTACTACAAGATCAGAGGCAGAATATGAGAACCTCCATAAAATGGTGCAGTAGGTTAAAGTTTAATAAAATAGAAAGAACTGCTTCTTCTAGATACTGTATAACCAGAATTAGTCAGCACATGCATCACATGAATTGCATTTTACACTTCCATACTCATTGTGAAAATAAAAATAAATCAAAAGCTTATTGCTTCCTCTACTGAAATGTATTCTGCCCTTCTATGTCTAGCTTACAGCACAGATGTAATATGATCCTCTATGTGTGGGTTAAACATAAACTGGCTCACATGAGTTCTAATGTTGGCAAGAAACTTAAAAACATGCCAGCAGGCTGACAGCCCGCATTTAGACTCCTATATTTGGCATGGGTACAAACACGTACACACTGTTGCGCAATTTGCAGTAAAGTATGTTATTGTTCGTAAATAAGTAACAGTGCTGTGCTGATGAAATTCCCACACACAGTGTAGGAAACAGATCTGCTAGATCTGCAATAAAAAAGCAGTTTTATTACATCCTCCTCATCCAAAATGACAAAGAGACTAAATCATGACATTTGCTATCTTATAGCTATATCCTAAGAGATATATACTTAATTCATTTGTTAGTCAGCTATTAAGCATACTGCAGTAATTAAAAATATTAAAGGATCTGTTCTACTTCTGCCTTCTGTATAATAATGCTGTCCACGTCTCCCTTAAAACTTGACATTGAGCAATGCAGATTATCTTTAGTAAGCAGTTAGGTAGATATTATAATATCTGGATAAGCAAGTCTTGTACTCTTAACCATAATGGCCTACAGCTCAAATAAAAGAGTGACGAATAATGATTATGTAGTGCATGTAGCGCTATGATTTTGCTTCAATATCAGGAAAAAGTCAAGCTACAGACTCGATATTAACAGTAATTAGAAAGGTGCTTAACAATTGATAAGCACCTTCCTGAGGGCTGCTAATACCGGGTATCGCACTAGGCATTAAATACTGACAATTCCAGCCAACAAACAACAGCAGGAGAAGTAAAAAGAAGCTTTGTTTCTGCGTAGCTCTCGACTGTCCTCTGGTTCATCTCATATTCTGCCATTTTTCTAAACAAATTTGATTTTATGGTAAACCACTGAGAATTGAAAAATGCTATAAACAGAATGTTACAATTCTTAGTCTTCAGAAACACACATTGATGTAAAACATCATTCTGTTAATATTTTAAGTGAATTAGAGCAGTATATAAAAACTCTCCCTGCTTTTGATCCTGTGTCTCACCCACTAATTGTAAACCTGATAGGTCTTCCACCAGTATCTATTTAGGAATGCTCACAAAGCCAGTAGAGCACTTTACATTTTTTTCCTGTAACCAGTAGTACATGGAGCAGTTAAAGCTCCATGCAATACAAAGAATTATGATCAGATTTCCAGTCATATCCTTTAATTGTGTGGATGCTCTAGAGGTGAATTTCTTGGCATCCATGTCTGAAAAACATAATAATGTGGTTACAATTAGAGACCTGATCACAACTGTCTGTATGTGTATCTGTGTATTATATATATATATATATATATATATATATATATATATATATATATATATATATATCTACACACACACACACACACAGACACACACACATACACACACACACACACACACACACACACACACACACACACACACACGTAGATATATATGTGTGTGTATATGTGTATAATATACAGACACACACACACACACACACACACACACACACACACACACACACACACACACACACACACACACACACAAACACACAAAGATATATCATGGCTTGCTAATGATTCCTTTCAATTATCTACACATAAATTATATTAGCATATTTGAAGTTTATCACTGGTACCAGTGTAATTTATACCTAGGCATTACTTTCTTTCTATTTGAGTAGCAATGTTTTCAGCATCAGAGATGTCACATATCAGTTTATTGTAATGCTAAACAAGGATTTATGTGATTTCTCCTGAGGAAGTAGAAGCCACACGGGAATGCAGGCGCCTCATTTCTACAAGATCTTGTTGTTTTATCAAATATTAATGCAGACATTGGTGTCAAAGTAGGCACAGATTAAACCAGTAACACCAGCATGCATTGTTTATACCATTGTTACTCAAATACAAATAAAGTAATGACATAAATCTTTATTGTGGAATACATGTGCAGTAACTGCCATATATGACAAAAAGCCTGAACAACAGAACTGTGCTAATGGTCATTTTTACTCACAGTACAAAAATATTGCCATTGCCTTAAGGTTGTTCCAGTATTTTTCTGGTAACACTGGACTTGTTTAACCAGGGCCAGATTCCAAAAGAAAAATGGGAAGCATGGAGATGGTCTTCCACCTTAATGCAAATCTATCCAGTCCCTTTATAGTGACACATTTCTGCAAGAATGACCTACACATAGGTGGACTATTCCAGAGAAATGGAGTAAACCACAACAGGAACCCCAGTCAGGACACGCTGCACTCTGTGAGAAACCTATAATGCAGTTCAAAAATATTCTTTATAAGTAGATTACATTATTCATGGTACACTACAAAACACAATCTGAGCAAAACACACCCCTGCAGGTACGGTGAGTGCAAAGGCCAAAAAATAAAACTATATTCAGAACAAAACGGCCAGCACTCAAAGCATGGAATCCAACAAGGAAATGTATCATATAATAAACACCATTGGGGTAACATGAACAAGCACAATGCCCCAAAAAAACAAAAAAAAACACATTTGGTCGCAATATTAACTTACTTAAGGATGCAGTCAATAGGCATTGGAATATTTTGTTGTCAGATCATAGGTTGTCTGATATACTCACTCCTAGATGTCTTTTTTCCTATAGGAGAGGACAAACGTTGGGGTCCCATTTTAGCCACTACAAGAAATGGGTTGATACCACTAAAGATTTCAAACAATTAACTATTACTGGTGAACCATTGCTTGGTTGTGTCCCTTGTGGACACTGTACTCACTGTATATGGGTGGCTAGTACTAAACAATTTTCCAGTAATAATACATCTCAGGTCTATGACATCAAATTTTTGGGGAATTGTAGTAGCGATTGGATCATTTATTTAGCTACTTGACCTTGCTCTGCATTTTATATACGGCAAACTTCTCGTTCTTTACGTTTACAAATATCTGAACACCTTAGTGATATAAGAAATGAGAAATTCTAATGTTCTTTATAAACATACAATCAGACCTAATACTGCTAGTTTTAGATTTTACCATCATTGACATGATACAAAGAGATAGGAGGTGTAAAATTGGTTGGCATACTATTTTGAATACTAAGGAGAAAACGTGTATTATTAAACTGGGGGGGGGGTTATTTCCCCCTGGTTTAAATGAATGCTTATAACCAATCAATGAGATGTGATTTGGATGTAATTAAGACCAGGATGTTCTTGTATATAAATCTGTCTGTACTGAGTTTGTGATCAACACTGAAGAAGGCCACTATAACCAAAATCAGTCTGTTTTTGGGGAGCATTATGCTTGTTCACTTTACCCCTATGGTGTTTATTGTATAATACATTTCCTTGTTGGATTCCACACTTTGAGTGCTGGACGTTTTGTTCTGAACACTGCAGCACATGCCAAGACCCAGTATTTCCCCAGCATAGCCTGAAGCCATCTGAAATCCCAGTACTAACTGAATGTCAACCTTAGTTCAGCAGGAATTACAAGGGAAATGATGCCATGCCTGCAATACTGTGGCTGAAATGCACCAGTGGAATGCTGTGTATGTGGGAATGTGTGCCTCATACCATTTAATACAACATTTTGTTTTTAAAGTTATCAGTTGTGTATAATGGAGACAACAAAGGACTTTAGCCAACTTTTCATGCACAGGACAGGAGACTTACAGATGATATTGGTATGGTGGTGTGCTTCCATTTGTATGTAGGGCATAGTACTACAAGAATGTCAGTGTTATCTATATAATGCTAGCAGCTCTATGGCTGACTTCTGGGAGATATCCTAGCAATGCCAAAGTTGCTATTTGATGCCCCCTTGGTTACAACTGGGCACATCACTGAGGAACTAAAATAGCATGAAAAAGCAACGTATACTTACTCCAGAGTACATGGTAGCAAGGAGAAAATATTTTGTGGAATCTGGTCCACAGTAAGAAACCCCCCTGAGGATTTCTGTGATTCCTCATTTGCATACTGTGCAGGGGAAGTCACTGAAATCTCATTTAGAATCACTTATATTTCTGTGAGCTTTCTAAACTTAGGTTAGTGTTCTGCCCCGAGCATAAATTGTTTTGGAAATAGGTCCTTTATTTGGACTGCCATCAATCATAGGATCATAGGAAGTTACTAGGTTAATGGCCCTAGAGCCCATACAAGCCTACAAGTTCTACCCTTATTTCCATGATCAGCACCTAATGCCCGTGTCCAAGAGGAACACAGGTGGGACTCCGGAGGTGAATTTGCAGTTACCCATCCAATCGTCCAGACTGCGTTTGAAGAGGGCCAATGAGGTACTCTGTTTAACATGAAGTGGGAGTCTGTTTCAAAGGTGTGGTAACCTCTGAGAGACAAATCTGTCCCTCCAGCTGGTTCTATTAATGTCACATGCCAGGTTAAGGTCTTTAGAGCGAGTAACCCATGTAACAGTTTACTTGCAGATATGCAACATTTTCAATAAAACACGTTCAAAGATTGCCTTATATAAGGCAGAGATCACCTCTGAATAGACTGTATGAAACAGAATAAGGTAACAGTGATTTCAGATGCTCCACATAAGACAGATGCTGAAGACCTTGAATTTTCCTTGTGAGGAACCTTTGTGGTTTCTCCAACTGCTGCGGGTGCTTGGAAATGTACATACCAAAAGGGGCGCTGTACTCAATTATTGGCCTGATGAGGGAAGAGTACAGGAAGGTTATAACTTCTTTTTTTTCTGGAGGCAATGCCCTTATTTATGAGATAAGCAATAAAGAATGCCCTTCTTACCACTGTGGAGATATGGTGATCAATGGTAAGATTGCTATCAACCTGTCTGCCAAGGTCTCTCAACTCTGAGTGCATACTTAGGGTGTTGCTGTTGTGGTATTTAGCAGGAAAAGCACCGTTACTGAAAAGGATGATAATAAATTTTTCTGCATTGAGTTTATGGCCATGAATTTTGGCACCAATCATTTGTTTGTGTAAGACCCTCTTGTAGGATGTTGACATCATAAGGAGATTCTATAACCACTCCCAGTTTGCAGTCATCAGCAAACTTTGTCATCCACGGACCTTTAGTTTTTGCTTGTACTTCGGAGAAATAGATTCCAAATAGTAGAGGTCCCAGGACTAATCCCTGTGGAACACCACTGATTACAGGTCTGCTGTTGGAGGTGGATTCCTCTATTTTAACTATAGGTTAGATGTGTTCTATCAGTGAGCCAATTAGTGACCCATCTAATGATATAAGGGTTGATACCTAGCTGGACGATGCCTGAGTGGAGGATAGTGTCTAAGCTTTGGCTAAGTCTAGGTAGGCTGTATGCACAGATTTCCTCTCATTCAGGGCCTTGGTGACTGTCTTGATGAAGGAAAACTGAGTAGGGTCAGGTGTTTGGAGATTATCTATATCTTTGTTGATAAGTTCCATGAAGATTCACTCCATGGTCTTGCAGATTAGGCTAGTCAGGCTAACAGGTATATAGTTCCCAAGGTCAGTGGAAGCACCACCTTTGTGCAAGGGAATAACAGTGGCCACTTTACATTCAGCTGGGATGAAGCCGGTGCTTAGACTATGACTGAAAAGAGTACCCAGTGGTGTTGCTAATTCTTGTTGGGGCCCACATAGGATGCAGCCTGGGATGTTATCATGTCCCATAGATGCTGTGTTTTTGGCCTTAGAGAGGGTATTTATGACCTGCTCTTTACAGATAAAAGGTAGGGGATAGGTGGTAGGATGTCTTGGGGTACATGTGGTGGGGACAGGGGAGTGAAGTTTTCACAGAACCTGTTGGCCAACAGGTAAGCTATGTCCACAGGTTCAGTATATGTGGTAACTACCAGTTCGGCACAAATCTGGGTCTTTTGTCTTAGGTTACGGATGTAACTAAAGAAGCCTTATGGTTGTCTTTAGTTGAGGAAGCTAGTTTGGATCCATAGTTTTCTTTGGAGGATTTCACAAGAAGTATTATTTGCTTGTTTAAAGTGAGGAGGGAGTGTTTCCAGTGGCTCACTCCCTCTTATTCTTAGCAATTTTTTTCCTCTTATTGTAAAGCCTGTTAATGGCAGTTTTTTCTGGTCCTATCAGGTACAGCCAAATCAATGCAGTTATATAGGTGTTTGTATAAAGCACTGGTGTAGAACTACGCATAGTTGCCAATTTCATCTGGGGGAAGTGCCATTAAACTATTTATACCATCCCGTAAGAGGTTATTATCTGCTATGGAGAAGTTTTTTAGTTTAGTTGCTGCTGGGGGGGTGTTAGGTGTGATAGTTACTTTGAATGAGACTGATTTGTGGTCATATCTCACCAGGGAAGACTATACAGTGGTGGTGCTACAGTGGTCCCCCATATTGGCAAGCATCAGATCCAGGATGCTGGCAACCCTTGTGGGAATGTCAACCAGCTGGTCCAAGGCATTAGAGTTAACAAAGTCAAGGAACCTTTGTGCAAGTGAATTTGAGCATGAGTAATTTACACAGTCAATGGATGGGTAGTTAAAGTCACCATTGTGTTCGGATGTATCTTGATAGACTCAAGTAGATCCAAATAGGCAGAGTAGGTATCCTGATTCATGGAGGGAGTCCTGTAGCTGGCAATGATTTGAATAGGTGCCTTACAAACAGTTAATTGCACTTGATGTATCTCTAGGGAATTATGCTGTTTAACCGATCTAGAGGTGTATTTATCTTTAATGAATATTGATACATAGCTTCCTTTAGTTTTCAGCCATTCAGTTTGTGGTCTGAATGTGTGGAAGGAGGTGTAACCTGGTATGGCTGGGGTGCTCTCCACAGCCCTGAACCAGGTCTCTGTGAATGCACAAGTATCTGTGTCTTCCAAGTTGAGCTGGGGACTGCTTCCAGTGAGTGCAGTTTCATGTTAAGACTCCTAGCATTTAGCAGTATAACCCTGAGGTTATCTTTAGATGGAGTTTTTATGTCAGGAGTTTTGTCCTTGAGACACTGTGTAAAAATGGCAATATGGGGGTGACAAGAGCTTTAGCCAGTAGCCGAAATTCCAGGGGTGACAGATGAAGATCATCTCTGGCAAAGCATCGTGGTCTGTCAATCATGTCATCCCAGACTGACAGATACTGGATCCCCTTAGAATGACTGATCAATGTAATACAAACTTGGTCTCCCATCTGAACTATAAAAACAGTTGGCCACAAACTTATCTATTCCATCTTTCTGGCCTCCAGTTGTCATTGCTGATGATTAGTCTTTTAACCTGCTGAAGGGATTTAAGAAATGATAATCTAATTTTCTATACTGACAGGTATTATTCATATGCTTGTTGTTTGTTTGTTGATTTGTTAGATAAACTGATCCTAACAATGACCCTTTTCAACCACATTCTGAGCCAAGCTATAAAATACAATATGTACAAATTGAACAGTATGGCTGGAAGAAAGCGCTGAAGTAAATTGCCTATACATTTTATTACAAAATTTGCCAACAGTACAAGTAAATAGTCAAAACTAGTGAATAAGTAACATATCGGGCATCTGGCAAATTCTAAGTGATTTCTGTAACTTCGAGCTATGCAGGGTACTGATTTGCACATGCCCAACTAATCATCAGTGTTAAAGTAATTCTGTAGTAGTAATTGTGATGGTATGGGCAAGTGCCAGCATAGCCAGCTGGAGTTTTATAAAGAATAATTTGTCCTTTGAATATCAAACTGATTTAGAGATGATTCTTGTGTTACAGATGTATTAGAACTGTATGTCATTTGTTTATCAAACTGATTTTGTACAGATGCTTGTGCTGAAAATGCATTTGTGAGCTTTGCTTGTGTTGAAATGTATCAACAGTGCACCCTGCTGAAATGAAGAGAAATTTGCATGTATTATTGTAGCTGATTTAAATGTATATGTTTTAATAGAGGATACTGGCACAGCAGACCTTAACTTAAATAAGGGAAATGTAAATGAGCTGTTAAAACCTTAAAAGGTACCCCACAGTGGTGAATAGGACCAGAGACGGTGGGTCTGGGGAAGAGCCTTTGCCCATTAGCTCAGTGAAAGAGGGGAGACCCTAGGCACTGCCATAAACACTTGGACGTGTACTATGGCTGTCTGTGCTAACTTCCTGTCTCAGCTTCAATGGGGAATACTGTGAGAACCTAGAGTCAGGTGGCCAGATGTGGTAATTCTGCCAGCCCTCTTGGAAATTATATTTGAGATATTACAAAGAGGAATCTATTGAGTATTCTGTTTGGGAAGCCTGACTAGGAAGACCCTCACTGACACCATCTTGCCTTGAGGTAGTAAGTAACTAGGGAAGAGTATAATTATCTTAGATTCTGTCAGGAATATAGTGAAGCTTAGTTTAGATATTGTTTTTCTTTATTTGCCAGAGTCTGTCCATTAATGTTCTTTTCAATATTTCCTATGATCTGAACTATGTGGTTTACTGTGAGTATATATTCAGTATTTTTCTGTACTTTTATTATTTATTATTAAATATATTTAATTTTGTATTGCGGCTGATCCTTGTACAAAGTATTTAACATTTTAGAGTGCTTATATTTATTTGGTGACACTGTGTGGGCCATCTTGTTGAACTACTATTTGTATTAGTATTAATATTACCCAGTATAATTGGATACCCTTTTAGAAGCCTTATAATACCTAACTGGTAGCAGTGATAACTACCTCATAGTCTGGGCAAAGTTGGTAGAGCGGGTAATTTGTGCCAGCCTTTTCCAGGTGTGTTTGTGTATGTGAAAATTAAGACTGTGTGTGTGTCAGCTACTTGGGTCAGGGAAACAAAGTACTGGGTTTATAGAGAGGATGCTGGAGAAATTGGCTTGAATACTTGGCTTTGGACCTAACCCTACAGCTGTTCCAGTGGGGAGTCTTACTGGAGGACCTGGAGGGAGAAAGATATAGAGACAGTCATACCCTAGTCTGAGTGTGATCCCTGTGTTCTTTTAAGGGAAAGTTTACTTGAAGCAGAGGTCTACATCCAGAAATACTGTGTGTATCCATTTGTATTCCAAGTGTATGTCCCTCTCCAGTGCCAGTGGTGAAGATTCAGGCTCCTTGATTACTGGCCCACTGTGGGGACATCACATATTGGTGGCCATCATATATTGATAGCAGTGGTGAGCATCACAGGAATTTTAATATATTTGTTGTTAATGAGATTGTACACTGTCCGATTATATTATTTTTTGAATCTTTTGGTTTTAATGCTCTTTATCATGCAGTAATTTATAGATGTACACCAACCAGTACTGCGGACATGTGGTAGCTACCACTAATTCCATTTGTATATGTATCTTATTTGTTTAAATGTGCAGAGTGAGAGGTTAATAAGAGGTACCCACTTGCAAATGGAATTGCTGAATGTCAGGCATCCAGCCATAACTCATTCAAGTGCTGTTAAATACATACAAGTTACATCTAGCAGATGTATTACAAAAATGTCTTAAAACCCTCAAATTCATTGTGGTTCTCATACAAAAATATGCAGGATAATCTGGAGAGGTTAATCAGATAACTTTTTAAGTATAACACAGATATTAGGTATTAAAGATTGTTCTGTAACATTCTAGATTCTAGTCAGTAGTAAGAACAAAATCATAAAGAAATTGTCCACTTGGACTAGTTAGTAAATATTGTGTTGAACAATATAATCAACAGTAGCTTTGTAATAAATAAAACACAATCAGAGAATAAGTACCTCACTGGTAAAATAAATTTGTAATGGAATATCATGTGAAGAACTGTTGCTGCCAGAAGCATTGAAGGCATTAAGTATGGGGGGGGGGGGGGCAAGATGGTGACCGGCTAGCAATTTCTGTAATCTGCTCTGCAGCTTTTAAACCATTTCTGACAGAAAAATTTCCAAAAGGCTTCAAACTGATAAGTTATAATAAGTGAGTTTACTCTTAAAAGAAACCGGAAGAAGTTTATCTGAAATACCTTCTTCAGTTTTTCAGAATTCCTGTAAAAAATCAGGGTGAGCCATTGAGCCATCAAAATCCATTTTTTCAGAATTTTCATGTAAAAAAGAAACTACAAATCTTTGTTTTCAAACATACAAGATCTCTCCACAAAAATGTTGAAACTTGATAGAAAAATGGCTGTAATAAAGAAAGACTGTAGGAAACAAATGAACTTGATAAGCAATATTGTTAAGTGATAAGACTTTCAGATAAATGGCATACAAGAAGCCGTAAATTACATCAAAGGAAGGGTTGCTAAAAGACAAATCAAACTGAATTCTTATTAAAACAAAACTATATGATCTAACAGAGCAGGTGTTTCACTTAGGACTCCCCTATACCCTTCTTTTTGTGCATACTCTTATCAATCCATGACAGGCAAGGCAATCTATAGTTTGCATTCCAAACATCTTCATGGCCTCTTCCCATTTTTTTTGCCTTTCCCTCTCTAGTTATTTTCTCCCAGTACCTTAGTTCCTTTACCAGTTTTCTCCAATAAATTCCACCTCTCCCTTGCCTATTTTCTGTACCCTGAATTGCAGTAATCCCTACTGTTAAAATCTCCTTTCTCCATTCTCATGTTGGCTTAGTTCTTAGAATGCTTTCTACTACTTTATTAATGCAATATTCTCTATGTCTGTTGTTATTCTCCTTAACAATCTACTTCCAAAATCCCACTCTCTCCTTATATCGTAAATTGCCTCTATTTCATTGTCATCCCTTTCCACTTTAATTTATAGCTTTTTCCTTGTGTTATGTATATGAGACTTAACAGTGTGATAAATTCATTCATCTCTTTATTAATCATTGTTCAAAGTTCTCCTCTCTGTGATAGAAATATGTCTGATGTGTATAAAACTAAAGGGACTAAAAACATTTTCACTGATTGTGTCTTGCTATATATATTCATAAATAAGAGCTTCCATCTTCTCATTTTTTATTATGTATTTTGTATTATTTTCTGTTTAGTCTTCTGAAACTTATCCTTAAATGTCATAACAAAATAATTTTTAATCCATGCTCCTAAATACTTTGTTTTATTGTGTTCCCATAAATACAAGTATTGGTGTTTCAATTCACATGTGGGTACATTGTTTATAACTATAGCCTTTTTTCTTCATTACTTTTATATCCCAGAAAGACTTGGAACTGGTTCAAGATGTTCCAGATACTGAGATGTCCTTTTCTGGTTTATCAGGTACACAATAATATTGTCTGCAAATAAAGCCAACTTTTCTTTATATCTTTCTTTTTCTGATTCCCTTATTTTTTGTCAGTGGTTCTAAATATAAAGCAAATAGAATGAAAAGAAGACACCCCTGCCTGATTCCACTGTTCAGAAACAACATGTTAGAGAGGAACTCTCCCATTTTAGTTTTTGCCTCCAATTCCTAATATATCCTCCCAACTAACCTAATTATTGTATAAGGGAGTAGAAGCACTTCTACTGCCCTCCTCATAAAATCCCAGCTTACTCTTTCAAATGCTTTCCCTTCAGTAAGACTCAACAACAACAGCAGTATTTACTTACATTCTGCTTCCCTTTGGATTATCATTGTTTTAATAATGTTGACATTTGCCTCCCCTCCATAAAACTACATTTATCCATATCTAAAAAATTGTCAACACCTTTGCCATTCTTTTAGCTGTTTATATGCATAAACACTTTATAATGCTGGTTTAAAATTGAAATGGGCATATAAGAAGCTGAGTCTAATGGGTCTTTACCATCTTTAGGTATTACAGCCACCACAGCTTTCTTCCTGGATGTTGGTGCTTCCCCCTTCTTCTAAAATACTGTTAGACAAACCCTTCCAGCTATTTATCACTTTATTCCCTCTAGCCTACCAAATTTCCACAGGAATACTATCTATTCATGGAGACTTTCCTACGTACTGATTGAATATCACTATTTTTATCTCATCTCCTCCTATCTTAACTGTTAATTATTGAGCCTTATCTACCCTAACCTTCAAATGCTTAAGTCTTCCATAAATATTTCCATTTGTGCTCTTTCTTGATTTCCACATTTCTTTGATTTATATACATTTTCATAAAACTTCTGGAACATCTCTAATCATCCTACAGGATCTCTGATTATTTTATAGGCTCCCTATGTTTGGCAACAACCATTTCTACTTTCTTTTGACTAGGTCATTGTGCTAAAAAAATTGTGCTCTGGAGTTATTATGAAAAAATAGTTGCTTAACAGCAGTTTTTCTAAGCTCATACATATTATCCAGATACTCCCTTATTTTCTCTATAGCAGTCTGCAGTTGTGCCTGTTCTTGGGTTCTGTGAAATTTCCCTTATTTTGCAATACTTTAACCTTTGTTAGGCTAAATAATTCCTGTTGCTGCTTAACCATATCACTTTTTCTTTTATTTCAACCCTATTTCTAACTTCATTGTCATTTTATCCCACTCACTAGCTTTAATTTTTGAAGAAATTTCTGTTTTCCCTAATAATTCTAGAATAATTTCCACAATTCCACTGCCCATTCCTTAATTGTTTTTTTCATTTTAACAGTAGGTGGGGAAGTGCCAGTGTCTAAGTTTTACTTCATTGCCCTGCATTTTTATCTTAGTTGTTATTGGCACATGGTATGAAATAGTTATTGGATGTATGTCAAAGGTTTCAATTAAATACACATGCTCTATGAAATAAGATTTCTGTTCATCTAGACCAGTTATTGTACTTGGAGAATAATATCTACATTCACTCTTAGTTCCAACTACTGAATACAAGTCTTCCATACCAAATATTTTCATAAATTTCTTCAGAAATCTAGCCTTCTAAGTCCCCCAGATACATCCTCACAGTTACAAATCAAATTCCAGTCCTCACCTTTAAATAATAGTCCCTGCTGAAAACTGATTATTTCTCCCAAAATTTTCTTAAGCTCAATAATATCCAGCATAATCCTCCTCCCTTGCCATTACCCCCTTACTACCACAGATTTACCATTACTAACTTTTTTCCTATTTCTATCACTATTGGATCTCCTCTATCAATCAGTATATGCATGCTCCTTTTCCTTTGTTCCTGATACTCTGCTGAATATCCATCCTGAAATCTCTTATTTTCCAAATTCACATGCTTCTTTCCAAATGCGTCTCCTGTAGCATTGCTATTTGCACTCTGCATCTCTTAATATAATTTAATACTCTCTCCTTTTTGTGTATACCTGTGATACCATTCACATTTCAAAATAATTTGGATAGTGTTGCTATTAAGATAAAAAGTTAATATTCCCACCTATTATATATATGACAGCTTTTTATATGTCTGTTTCCAGCTTTTTTGTTACATGCACCCACTAATGTTTGGCAAGTTGATCTTTTATACAGTTGTTTCTTGTCATCTCCACTTAAACCTATGAAAACTTTATGAGTTTAAAAATATATATAAATTAGAAAACAACTTCAAAATTAGGGCATGGTATACTGTAAAAACATGAAGATGAAAATAAGTCAAACTTCTTAACATTACAGCTCCAAAAGACATTAAACTTACCTGTAGCTTTATGATTTGGTACTGAAAGATAACACATCATCAAATCCTCCTCCATGAAAATAGATTTTTGTCTCCAATGTCTGTTATTGTCAAATTCATTTCTAGGCAAGATAAAGATGTAATATTAAAAACAGCATGGAGAACCCCTTCCCTAAAATTGGTGACAGTCTTCTCAGATTTGATAATGACTGCTATTCAGATGTAATAAACAGAAGAAAAGCATGCATTCCATTAATAAAATAAAATAAAAAAAAAACAAATATACAACTCACTATTTCTGGCAAAAATAAGAAGGCAAAAAGATATTTGATTCAAATGAAAAAACTATATAATTTGTAAAATAAAATTGGAACATACTGATACATATAAATTAATGCACTAAAAGTTCTATCCATAAATATTAATGGGATAAATAGTGGCAGTAACAGAAAGACGTTATATATGTTTTCCTAAAATTAAGCAATAACAACACAGTTTTCATACAATAGACACATTTATTAGGAAATTATATAAAATTACTAAACATAGATAATATGAATTACTCATGTAATAAGAGAAGAACTAGTACAGTGCTGTGGATAAAAACAACTATTATGCCAAGAATCATAAGTAAAATAATGGATAATTGAATGCTTTCAATTGCTAATATTGCTTATCAAAATAATGCATACACCATAGCTAATGTTTATTGGATTCCTACCATATGAGGCTAAGGTAACAAAACAGCATCTTGAAAGTCTTCTGTGAAATATAAAAGGTAGCTTGATACTGGTAGGCAATTTTAACTCTGTAGTGTCTAATTTGGACACTAGGATCAAGACAAGAACTAAAACTGCCGCTTCTGTCAAAGATTTATATTTTAAATATAAAATGCTCTGTTGAGCACATAAAATTTCACTCTTTTCAACATATTACTTATGCCTATGGTACATAAACTAGAAATTACTGCATATATATATATATATATATATATATATATATATATATATATATATATATATATATATACACATATGCCTTTTCATTTGAAAGATATAATAAATAATGTAGAGATTATAGCTTAACCTTATTCAGATCATAATGCAGTATGCCTTAACATTATAATACATACAAGGACATTGTATAATCTTCACAAGAATTCCATCATACATGGCTAAACTACATGATTTAAAAGAAACGTTAACAAAGGATATTAAAGAATTTATAATAATAATGGAAAACTGGATGAAATCATTTTATGGGACTCCCTTAAGAATCATATATAAGTGCTAACATAAGGACTTGGTATTGCAGAAATTTCAAATAATAGGATTTGCAGCTAGTAGAAATTCAAAAAAAGTATAAGAAGCAAAAACAAAGCTACAAGGAAAAGATATAATAGCCAGTTTGAAATATGTAAAAATGAATAAAAGATATCAATATATTTTATGTCATAAAATGAAGATAACTTTAGGAGAAGTTAAAATTGCATTTATGCACAATGACTCCTAATTGCTTACATAACTTAGCTAATTGAAGTAAATTAAGATTAGCCACCTTGAGGATATCAAAGAGCCATCTTCAGGAATACTAACATTATTTGGTGACTGCTATAATAGTTTGAATAACATAAATATAATATCTCCAAAGAAATGTATACAAAGAATTAGCTTAAGGACAACATTAACATTAAAACATTGTTAAATAGTATCCCTGCACAAATAAAACTTTCCAGCAAACTCAGTAGTTTTAAACCACTGCTTAAAAAATATCTTAACCAGTCCTGGTCCTGCACTTGCTTATCACAAGTTTAAGACTTTGTGTTCACCATATGATACTCTTCAGATACTCTCCTTAAACAGAATATTCTCAACCTCTCACTGAAATGACAAAACTATTTTTATACATAACTGTTGCCTGTAGTTGCATGTTGGCTTTCTCATTAGTAACTTCCACCTCTGTAAAATCTTAGAATGCATAAATGTAACTACTGGTTGTGTGTAAATGTTAATAGAAATATGTGTTTAATGTAATGTAAGCAAATGGAGTTTTTCTCCCCAGGCCTCTGCTGAAAATGGGTATTAACCAGTCAGACTTTCCTGGTAAACAAAGGCAAATAAATAAATTAATTAATTAAATGAGAAACAAATATGCAAAACAATTAAACCCATCACAGTAAGTGATATAAGAGATCAAACAAAAATAAAGTAAAGCTGTACATTAAGATGACATCATCCTAGAAATGTACAAAATATGTATTTCTATAAAAAATACATAAATAGGTTCCTCCATCCTGGAAATATTCTTTGATATCCCCTGTCACTAAATGGGATAAAAAGAGGATTTAATTATCACCTCATACAGATCTGTTTCCTTACTGAATATTGATTATAAAATCTCATTAATTGTAGCAAATAGAATAAGCAATATAATGGAAGTGTTTTCATAAAGGTCAAACAGGATTCATAATTAATAGCTTAACACATCATTACACTACGAGAACACTTTTGGACTGTGTAAACATAAACAAGAGGAAACTTGCTGTAGTTAGTCTTGACAGATAGAAGACCTTTGACACAATTAGGTAGTGTTTTTTAATTCCACCAGAGAGCACTTTGATTTCTTGGAAGATTTAATACATATAAAGTTTTAAACTTTCATTCTAACTTGTATTGTTAAAGTAGGTGCCTTTCTCTCACAGGTTATACATATAACAAAGAAACACAGCATGATTTTCTGTTATCAGTTATGATGATCATTCTAAGTATAGGGTCTTTTGCTAAAGGTATAAAAAATACGCAAAAACATTGAAGGTCTCAGAATTTCTGAGAAATATCAATCTAAATTTCACCTTTTGCAGATGTTTTGTTGACAATATGTGATATAAATAAATCAATACAAGAAATTGATAGTTCAATTAAAAAGTTTCAAAAATTATCTAGAGTGGAATTTACTAAATGCAAGACATAAACAGTTTTATTACAGCAGAATACTATTTTTAAAGAATAAATATTAATTTAATTGGAATAATTTGGAAACAAAATACACAGGAATCAGTATTTCAACTAGAATTAAAAGAAACAGAAAAGTAATTTGGAATGGAATAAAACTAGTCTTTCTTTTGAAGAGAGATCAGTATTAAAACAAATATTTCCCAGTTTCTTATACATGCTAAAAGAGACTTCACTATTGCCAGATTAAAAAATAACAAATAAATGAAATAAACAACTTTTATCGTTTTTTTTTTTGGGGGGGGGTATCTGTTCAAACCCAGATTAGCTTTTATAAATTACATAATGTCTTGGGATAAGGGTGATCTATAGTTTCCAAATGTTAAATCCTACATAATAGCTTCACTATTCAAAACATTAGTTGGCTTGTTAGATGTCTTTTGTCAAGCCCAGTGCAAGGTAATTCTTGAAATTATCTAATTTCCACTAAATACTAATGCAAACTAGAAATTATAAACAGCAAACTATGGTGGCATCTGAAGATATTTATTAGAAGGAAGTCATGCAATAAATATTCAGTCAAGTATATAACTGGCATTTTTAACAATATTAGACATTATTTATAAATTACACATAATTAAGATACTTTTCCATCATATCCTGATGCAAAACTAAAAATATAGGTATGACAAATCCAGACTGGATTTTAATTTGTTAAATAAAAAAAAATAAATGGTAATTTTATAAGAACATCAAAAGGACATAATCCCAGAACATGTTTGCTTATCTGCTATTGTCAAAGGTAAATTGAGTTCTAAAAGAATTTCATAAAGGTGTACAAATTGATAGTAACTGGGTGCAATAGTATATAAAAACTACTGGAATTTTGCAAATACATGCAGTTTAAGTGAATTAAAGAAAGAAGGAAATAACATTTTGATATGGAAACCATTTTAATATATGTTAGTTTACATCAGAAAATGTTCACTTGGAAATACATCTGCAAAACATTTTTAACTCCTTATAAATTAATATAATGCATTGATTTGATGAATCAGTGAAAGCTGGCCTGTGCACATTTTCTATGTATGTGAGATGCTGCAAAAATGTTAGTCTGCTATTGACACATTTTAAAGCATTGTAACAAGATAATTCTAATTTATTAAGGAGTATAAGTCTTATGAATGTACCCATACTATGTCCCATTAAATCAGATAATTTATTAATGTTCTGGGGACTGCTAGCTGTTGTCAGGAAAATGATTACAAGAAAATGGAAAAATGAAAAGCATCTAACATTCAAATAATGTATTTAAGTGGCCACTGTTTTGTGTAAAAATGAAATAAATGATATTAAGTTTAGCTCAAATTACTCTAAATCTGATTGGATATTGTAGTAGATTAGACTCTGTAGTTAGATATATTATATAGTAATAAATGTACAAATTAATTTGCCATGGTGCTCCTGATATGTAATTTTTTTATATAATCATTAGTGTGATCTGTTGATTCTCCCATTTGCTGTGTAGCTTGCTGATGTGATGAAAATTCTATAAATGTTTTCAAAAAAGCATCTATGCGATAAAACAGGAGTATGCTGATAGCAGAAAAGAAAAAGGGTGATACAGTTCCAGACTTTACTCAGATACCAGTCAATCCCCACAAGTATACATAGGTTGCAAGCATTGTGAGTTCAAACATCCTCTGAGTGCAACATTAGACTCTTGTAGCAGATTGCATTAAGGAGTAGGTTTTATTAAGCAATTAAGTACAGTAGGGGACTAGGGTGGAGGTAGGGACTTTGTCCCAAACATAAAAATTAAACTTGAAATTCTACCTTAAATTACTTTTATTGAATTTATGTGGAAGTGATAAACACATTGTTTATGCTTCTTTCATAGAGACCTCAGCTGCCATTATGATGTCAGTGTTTTAGAGTAGGTGAGGAAGCATTGCAGTTGCATTTCATTCCCTGTAATCAGACAAAAGCTGAAAGAGACAATGTATCCTAAGTTACCTAGCATCCATTTAAGACAAGAATAAACAGTGAGCCTAAATTTAAAGAATAATTGCTTCCACACAGCACATACTTTCCTTGTTTATACTTTCATTGTCAATCTCAGAAGTTCAGTGCCCTCACAAATATCCAAGAAAACTGAGAATTGAATCTAAGTAAGGCATGTAGTCTAAACAGCAGGCTAATGCTTTTGAATATAAAACAGTCTTCAGATGACTGTACAGCGACACTACAACTACTAAACTAGCTACAAAAATAACATCCCAAAATGGGGCTAATAAATACACAAGTGTGTGTATGCGTGTGTGTGTGTGTGTGTGTGTGTGTGTGTGTGTGTGTGTGTGTGTGTGTGTGTGTGTGTGTGTGCACAATGAAGGAGGTCTTGCCTCTTGTATCCTCTTAGTTAACAATCATCTCCAAGATGACAATATCTTGAGAACATGTTTTTCCTTCATAGTTACCCCATTTAAAATGACCACATTTCACACTTGGCAGTATTTGCAGTGGTAGCACTTGCACTGAGTGTGGACTTGTGTTTAATTCACATTGTAATTCACTCAACATTGTGATGGAAATTTTGAGTGACCAGTCTACTAGTACTAAATACTTGTCATGATGATAAATGTCATCTCCACCTCTAAAATGAAAAAAGAAGTTATGTACTCACCATAACATTCCATGTGAGCTGTTTATCTCGCCTTTATTCTCACTGATAGGTTCGGAGCTGATCCTCGGCTCCGACACGGCTGATAGCAAAGCTCAAGGTTTGCCAGTAGCTCTTAATCTTTACATTAGTAGCATTAATTCAGTTTGATACTTTGAACTGGATTTTATAAGTCAAAATAAAGGCTGTGAATACTAATTTTGTAATTTTGTATAAACAGCTTATGGTATCTCAGTAACCATTCAAGCAAGACACGTACTAGCAGCAGGATTTTCTTCATACAGTTGTGAGCTTTCATATGAGGCTATGCAATTCTGTCTGTGTTACCTGAATGTTGAGATATTTGCATTAGACAGAGGTCAAATATCAATACAATTGTGTTTGCCTTCATGTGTATTTCAAGATGAAATATTCTTGTTCCTAGATTTAAATATTTTATTTTATGGAGTTTATTAGCCATTATATGCAAAGTTATTACAACAAACTGGAAAAATGAGTCCACACCTTCATTCAGAGAGTTTAAGAATATTGCTATCAACGTTTCTCAAATGGAATTATCTACAATTAAGATGAGAACAGATAAAATCGCTTCATATTATAACACTTTGTTAAAATGTAAATATGCATTAGGGAAAATTGAAGATTATATGTCCTGAAATAATATCATTAGTTGTACAATACATAATTGATTTGTTTTGATAGACACCTTTTGTAAATAATTTATCATTTATATGTTATTAGTGATTTTACTGTTACGTATTGTTTGTTTTGTTTTAAATATTGTTGTATGTTTTGACCTTTTATTTTAAAAATTTTAATAAATAGATTTTGAAAGATAAAATCTGATATCTGATGTGTAGCATGGTTTTAGAATTATTCATGCAAATAAAAACAATCAGTATTTGACACCTAGAGGCTTCAGTAGGAGGTAATTGCAGAAACACCTGGAGGTGCACTCAGCTTTAATGAGTTAAAACAAAAAACTGTATAAACAAGCAACCTGCCAAACATTAGTGGGTGCATATAATACAAAGCTGGAAATATACATTTAAGAAAGATGTTTTGTATAGTAGGTGAGAATAATAACTTCTTATCATAATGGCTATACTATCCATATTATTTTTGGAATGTGAATGGCTTCACAGGTATAGGCAAAATAGAAACAATATTGGACTATATTAAGAAATGCACAGTGCAAATAGCAATGCTACAGGAGACACATTTGGAAAGAAGTAAGCATGCAATTTTTTCAGGATGGACATTCAGCAGAGTGTCAGGGGGAAAAGAAAACTGGAGTAATTATACTAATTGGTAGAGGAGCTCCAATAGTGATAAAATAAGAGAAAGCAAGATAATAGTGGTAGATTTGTGGTGGTAAACGGCTACAGGCAAGGTAGGAGGATTACACTGGTATGCATCTGCATTCCATTTAAAACTGCTATTACTGAGCTTAAGAAAATTTGGGGAGAAAAAAATCAGCTTTCAGCGGGGAATATTATTTATAGGCAGGGACTGGAATTTGATTTACATCAATGAGGACATACCTAGGGGATCTTGAAGATAAAATATAACAAAAGAGGGTACATTTGTAAAGACATTTATGAAAATATTTGGTATGGAAGATGTGAATTTACTAGCAGGAACTCAGAGAGAATTTTCATATCATTCCCCAAGGTACAGTAACTGGGCTAGACTAGACAAAAATTATATTTCAAAGGAACACGTGCAGTTGGTTGAGAACTTTGATACACATCCAATAACTATTTCAAATAATGCAACAATAAAAACTAACATAGAAATGTAGGGTAATGAAGTAAAAATAAGACACTGGCACTTCCCTTCCTACCATTTAAGAATCAAGGAATTTAATGTTTGGTAGTGGAAATTATTCAACAGTTATTAGGGAAGACAAAAATTTCTTCAGAAGTTATAGCTAGTGAGTGGAATAAAATGAAGGCGGAGTTTAAAAATGAGGTAGAAATAAAAGAAAAAGAGGTGGTTAAGAAGTAACAGGAATTATTTAGAGGGGCTGACAAAGGTTAAAGTATTGCAGAATAAGGGGACTCTCAAAGAAAGAGAAGAGGAGCAACTGCAGAGTGCTAAAGAGAAAAATAAGGGAGTATCTGGATAACACACATGAGTTTAGAAAGATTGCTGCTAAGCAACTTTATGATACTGACTCTAGACCAAAGCACAACAGCATAGGAAAGAGAAAGTAGGAGTTGTTGCCAGACCTAGGGAGCCTATAACAAGAAAAATAACAAGAGATCCTCTAGAGGTTCATAGTTATATACTAGGCTTGTGACATCGAGAGGGATGTTCACTTGGAATACAAATGGATACACTCGGTATTTCCAAATGCAGACCTCTCTGCATCAAGCACAATTTCCCTTAAGAGCATACAGGGAACATACTCAGCCCAGGATATGGGTTTCTCTCTCTATCTCTCACCAGGTCCCCATTAAAGCTCCCCTCTGGCACAACTTCAGAGTTAAGTCCTCAGCTGAGTGCCCAAGTCAAGTCCTCCACCACTCTCTCTATGAAAATAGTGCTTTTTGTCCCTGCCCAAGTAGCTTACATACAAACTCTTTGAGATTTAATGTTCACACACACACACACACACACACACACCTGGGAAATGCTGACACAGATTACCCACTTTACCAACTTTGCTCAGACTACGAGAAAGATTCACTGCCACCAGTCGGTTACTATAAGGCTGTTAAAAGGGCATCAAATTATACTTAGTGAAATGAATATTAATACAAATGGTAATGTTGACCAAACAGCAAGGCCTTCAGGAATGGCCAGACATCACCAAATAAATATGTGCAAATACTCTCAAAACTTAAATATATTCAAAAAAGGACTAGCCACAATGAAATGTTTAAATATATTTAGTAATAAATACAAGGACATGAAAATACTGTATATCTATTTACTGTAAACACCAGAGTTTCAGCACAGGGAATATTAAAAGTAACACAGATGGAAAGTTTCACACAGTTATAGAAAACTATTATTTAGCTAGTCTATCTATTCCTTACTGACTCAAAGAATTACTGTTCCTACTTGCTGAATAGAGCAAGGTAAGATGGGTGAGTGGCCCTTCTTGTCAGATCCAAGACAGAATACAGAATGCTGTTGAGACTACAGCCTCTTCTAATATTAAAACATTATTTCTGTACAGAATGACATCACGTACATCTGGTCATCTGACTCTGTTTCCCGTACTATCCCCCATAACTAGAAGCTACCAGGGTTTAGCACCTATGTGCTACAATACACACAGATAGAGCTTTGTTCAAATGCGGTGCAGCTGCTGGAAGTCATAAAACCATTTCACTCTTCCTACTGGAGCTAGCAACTATTCTCTAGCCTAGGCATTGCATCTCCGGCTCTGTTCAAAACTGTGGGATAACATCTTTATGGCTTAACCCATAAAGTAATTTAATTTCAGATATATTTTGCTAAGTCAGGTGGATTAAAATTAACCTCTTCACTTCCAGTATATGTTGTTACAATGTATACATTTAAACAGTTACAATAATGCATGTATATCTCTTTTCCTTCCAGCAGGGCACAATACTGATACATTTTAACACAAGCAAACCTCACAAATACATTTTCAACACAAGCATCTGTACAAGTCAGTTTGATATACAAATGACTTATACTTATTTACAAAATTCCAGCTAGCTGTGCTGGCACAGGCTACAAATTCAGTACCCTGTTTCTCCTGGCATGGCTGGCAGTACCTCCTATCATCACAAGGCTAATGACCACCAGTACTATTATTAGCCTAGCCATGCAAGCCAACCCAATGGTGTCCCTATGTATTATGGGCATTTATTAAGAGGGGTATGTTAATTAGGACATTTCTAGAGGTTATTTGGGGAGTATGTTTGTTTGGGCATGACTGTCTGCATCTATCTGTCAGAGACTCGGGGGCCAAACCTGTGGTGAAGTTCTGATTTCCAATCCATTGGTCAAGGTTACACTTAAATAAGGTTAGGGATGGACTCTACTTCACATGGATGGGTAGCCTGTTATAGGGTATGGGGATCCTGTGAGGCACATATCTGTCTCATCAACATAATCTTATTTATGTCAGAATCAAAATTTAAATCCTTGGATATATAGTGGTTCTGATGCTGTTCATTTTGTGGATATACAAAAGGTCATTCAGAGCTGGATCTGAGGGTGCCTTGTATGCCAAGCATAGATCGCCTGTCAGTAACCTGTAGGAGACAGAGGACAGAGATAAGGCTTTAAGGTTATTCATGTAGTGCAATATGTTTATACTCAGATTTTCCTGGTAAGGAACCTTTGAGGGATTCCAGCTGTTACATATATCTGGTGAGGTACACGCTAAAAGGGGCATTATACTCATTGATGGGTCTGATAAGGGCCAAATAAAGTGGCTTCCTTGGACTGGATGCCACAACCTTACTTATAAGCTGGGTGACATAAATGATTTTCTTACTACCTTGGACAAACGTTGGTCAAAACCAGATTACTGTGTACGTATGTTCCTAGATCCCTGACAACTCTTAGGTATCTGGTCAATTCTTAGGGATGTCCTGTCAATAAAGTAATTCACCTGGGTGCCAGTTTTTCCAAAATGCACTATAATGCATTTCATGGCTTTGAGTATTAGTGCATGACTTTGGCACTCATAATCTGTCTGTGTCAGGCCCTCTTCTAAGATGTTTGTGTCATGCTTCCAGTTTCAGTTATCTGTGAACTTGGACAGCCAGGGGTCCTTGATATTAACATTAACCTTTACCTATGAGAAGTAGATGCTAAATAGGAATGGTCCCAGCACTGAGCCCTGAGGTACCCACTGATGACCAGTCTCTTAATGGAGGTGGTATCACCAATCCTGACTTCCTGGGTCCTATCTGTGAGCCAGCTAGCAATCCAATGAGTTACATAGGGGGTTTATGCCCAGTTCTGTGAGTTTGTCAGCTATACCCAGCAGAACAAGGTGATTTAGGATTACCTGATTTAAAGGGATATTTTATAGCTACACAATTAAGGCTCATGCATATAACACAAGAAGAAAGCTATAATTCAAAGTGGAAAGGGATGATGATAAAGGGGGGACTCAGAAAATAAAGAGAGAGAGTAGGATATGGGATGCATATCCTTAAGGAGAATATGAATATAATATTCTGTACATCTGCTGTTAAAGTATCAGAAAGTATTGTAAGAACTAAGTCAACACAAGAATGGAGAAAGGAGATTTTTGCTGATGAGGATGACTGCAATTAGGGGTGAAAAGAATAGGCAAGAGGTGGCTGGAATTTATTGGGAAAAAACTGGCAAAGAAACCAAGGTATTGGGAGAAAATGAGTAGAGAGGGAAAGGTAATAGAATGGGAAGAGGCATAGAAGACATTTGGAAAGCAGGCTACAGACTGATTCCCTATCAGGAATTGATGTCAAAGTATAGGCCAACAGAAAAGGATTGGGGGAATCCTAAGTGAAAACCTGCTCTAGGAAAGTTTTAGTTGAATCTAAAACAGAAACTGCTTGCAAAAAAGAGATAATTAGTAGGGCTTATAAAATATTGTATGATGACTATAAGAATCAATCAGAGGCTGTTAGAAATGATTGGGAAGAGAGACTGGATAAGCAGTTCACAAGGAAACAATGGGAAGACATATGCATGGCTCCCAAGTATGCAACAAAGTCTGGAAGATTTGAGATTTTGCTTGGAAGTGTTTGCATAGGTATTTTTATACCCCAGGCAGACTCTAGACTTCAAAAAATTCCTGCAGAGTATTCAGTTAGAAATATTGGGTGAGCAAATGGGTGTAACTAAGGAAATTAATTTTTGTGGTGGGATACTGTTAGAAAAATATGCATTTAAATATATGTGAAATGCTAGTTTAAAAGCAAAGTAGTATGTAATGCATTTTATTCTATTAATGATATAACAAAAAGGCTGAATTCATGTGCAATTGTAAGTAGTTTTGAAACTGCAGTGTGGCTTGTAGCAAATTGACCTCTGGCCCTGGCAGCTGCCAGCTCAACAAGTTTTAATGTTTATGCTTTTCACACGTGATTATCGGCTGGGTCAGGAAATTAAATATGTGAAATAATGAAATCTTTCGCTCTTTCCTGCTGGGATGATTTGGCCTTGTATATGTGTTACTAAGATAGCATGCAGCTGTTGGGAAAGTGTTACAGGGAACAAAAAAGTGTATTAAAATGCTATTGTATACGGACTAGTTTGAAGCCTTGAAGAAGTAACTTTACAGAAAGACATTATGTCTGACCAGGTGGATAGCAAAGCCGTATTGTTACCAGAGGAAAACTTTTTTAAAATATACAGCATCAGCACAAATCAATGAATAGAACATTGTAAGCTAGAGTGATGTAGATGCCCTGTGACATACCACGTCAGTAAGGTGGGCACAACGTAAATGTAAAGACTATAAAATCTGTATACTTCCTGTTTCATGTCAGACAAAATTCTGTACTTGTACGTTTTTTGCCTCCTGGTGTACACTAGTAAACTTTTGAACCTGAACCTCCTGTGTATTGAACTCTTGATTTTATTTAACAGTTTGGTCCTTCTTAGCCGGAAATCCCTCAGACAGCTGCAGATCAGAGTCTACCGGTGGTCGAAGACTGTGCAGGAGAAGTTACCGAAACGGTTCTTCTTGGGTGAAAAGACCTCCGACTGAATTGTCGTTTAAAGAGGCTGGCCACTTTCTGATCTGTGGCCGAAGAGCGGATCCTGGACAGCTCAATACTGGAGGCTCAGGTAGGAAGATTTTGCCTTTTTTCTGTTTTAGATCAGGGACTAGGTTACAGTAAATATTGTTGTCAAGATTTGTTATGCAGATCAGGGACAAAAGGAATTACTGTTTATTTGGTCATAGATCAGGGTAACAGAATAAGGTAGGCAGTTATTCTAGATAAACTGTGAAAAGGAACTGAGAACTTGATATCATGTGATAAGAAGGGTTACGTAACATTTTCTTTTACCATGGGAAATCAATGCACTAAAACATCGCGAGATCCGCCCCTAACCGAAGACGCAAAATACATGCAATCACAACGTTCTGATAATGTTAGGTATTATACGAAATGGGTTAACAAATATGAATTTGATGGTAAATTAGATAAATCTTCGCTGGTTAAACTCCTTAAGCAACTTAAATCCGATGCGGGAGGTCAAGCAAAAAAGCAACGCCAATTAGGCATTCCTCAGGCACACAGGTGGATTGAGGAAGCAAATCGTAGAGAACAGAAGATTAAAAATTCAAAAACATTATTTTTAGACAAAAAAGATAATAACTTAGTAATAGCAACAGCTCCTCCTCCTCCCTTGCCCCCTCCTTTACCCTTTTCAGGATATGAAGCGAGTGGACAGGCTGGTCCGCCTCCGCGTTATCCTGAAGTCTCAGCGAAACCACAACCATTTGTTAGAGATCCTATTGAAACTAGGTCCCGAGCACGTAAAATACATGGGGACGCAGAATCATATCAAATAGAAAGAAACCTACAGGATGAGAGTGAGGAAGAAATATGTCCACTTATAGAGGTCCCAAATCCTCAGGCAGGGCAAGACCCAACACTCTTAGTATACAGACCATGGACACCAGACAAGGGCGCCCGCAGGCAGGTGCAAGGGGGTGCACTTGCACCCCCCTGGAACTGGCTGGCCGAGAAATTAATTTTATTTTAATTTAAAAAAAAAAAGCTTTGTCTTTTTTAAAGGACGTTCCTCTTTAAGAATGCCCTTTACATCCAGTCAAGCTGCACAGATGAAACAGGTGTTTGCAACCTGTTTTTGTCTTCTGTGCATAGGCGTTGAAACCATAGCACTTTTCAGCTGCAAAGACCGGTTGTAGGACCCAACAGTCATGCGTGCGTCGCATGAATTTTAAATATAAACGTGCGCGCACTACGCGGGAAGGGAATCACATCATTTCTGCCAAAGAGTCACTCACAGTAAGTAGTTATGCCTGCCTAATTTGGAGAGGAAGAGCTTGCATGAAGGCAATCCTATAGCTGTTCCATGTAAGTGAGCCTTTCTTTTTGTCAGTTTGCAGGATTTTCAGGACATGTTGTTGGTACTGCAGAAACTTAACATAAATCTTTCTCGTATTGGCTGGATTCTGTGTCAAGCGTAACGCATGGTGTGAGCTTTCTATATTCATTTGGTTAATTGTCGCTATTGGAACTGAATGAGCAAGCCCATGATATTATTTCTTCTTGAACGGGCTTTTAAGTCCGCAATTTTTGCTTGGATCTCTTGAATTAGTTTCAGGTTATTTTTTGGTTGGTGGTGTAGCTTTTCAATTTTTATTTAGTTGTCTGCAATCTTATTTACTGATTTTTTTTTTCCCATTCTTGATATTGTCAGATTAAAGGACTCACCAAACATTTGGAATTGTGTGGTGCGATCCTTAATTGCTTGGTGTATTGGTTGAAGGACAGTTTTCAGATATTCCACATTCGCTGGTTCATCCAATTTTGATTTCCCAGTAGGTTTTGTTGGATCCTGCTGTTTCCCAGTCCTTGGTCTTTTGGAAGTAATGCCTTTCTCTGGAGAAGCAAGTACTAAGAATTTCATTTTAGTGGTTATGATCTCCTTGTTTAGTTCTTCATTGGACATTTTAAAGTTTTCCTAAAGACCTTTGTACCTTGTGGAAATTGAGTAACAGCAGATTAAGTTCAATCTACAAAATCTGATCATTTGTAACCAAAGAAAGTAAACTTTTAGTTATGTACTCACCATAACTTCAGATGTTTGGGATCCATCTCGCCTACATTCTGACTGATGGGTTCGGAGCCGATCCCTCGGCTCCGACTCGGCACGCTTATGCCAAAGAGCGAAGTCTCTTATTGGCTGAGCTTACTATATCCCAGGATGCACCACTACCAGTCTCCCAGATCTAGTTTGTCCGCATACATGCACACACGCACGCACTGCTTATATAACATCGACAGATGATACAAGATAAAAACAGTAGAACTCAAACCGTTCAATCTCTTCTGATCTCCAAGGCAGGGGAAGGAGGGTGGGTATTAGGAATGTAGTAGATGGATCACAAACATCTGAAGTTATGGTGAGTACATAACTAAAAGATGTTATGTGATCCTATCTCGCCTACATTCTGACTGATGGGACAGCGTCCCTAGCACCTGAATCCTGGGTGGCTCACTGGAAAACACTCCTGAGTACCGTGGAACCAAATGATGCTCGCCCTTTAGATGCCACATCCAATTTATAGTGGGAAATGAAAGTGTGAGGGTTGGACCAAGTAGCCGCAGCACAAATCTCAGAAATAGCGAGCTTGGAATGAAATGCAATAGAGGTAGCCATAGCTCTAGTAGAGTGAGCTTTGACAGATGTTGTAAGTTGCTTATTTGAAGAGGAATAAGCCTGAGTTATGCAATCTCTAATCCATTTGGCAATAGTAGCTTTAGTGATGGTTTTACCCAGTTTATTATCTGAAAAGGACACAAACAATTGGTCTGTTTTTCGAATTTATTGAGTCCTGTCTAGATAGAAGCGCAATTGCCTGTGAACATCCAATTTATGCAAGGTGTATTCCGCTTTGTTTGAAAATTTTGGAAAGAAAACTGGTAGCTCTAGAGATTGTTGGAGACAGAGATTAGAACAAACTTTTGGAACAAAAGATGGATTAGGCCTAAGTGATACTCTATCCTTGTGAAAAATCAAGTACGGTGGTTTGATAGATAGGGCTTGAAGTTCTGAAACCCTTCTTGCAGAGGTAATTGCAATTAAAAAGGCAGTTTTCCAAGACAGATATTTCAACTCACATGTAGCAGCCGGTTCAAAAGGGGAAGATGTTAAGGCACGAAGTACCAAATCAAGATCCCACGGAGGCGCAGGATGAAAAACTGGGGGTCTTAAAAGCACAGCACCTTTCATGAAAGTTTTACATAATCTGCTGCTCATCAACGGTGGGTCTATGGATTCGTGAAATTTGGAGATAGCTGCTAGTTGGACTTTAATAGTAGAGACTGAAGATCCTTGATTAAACAAGGATGTTAAAAATTTCAAGACCTCTGGTATCGGGGCAGTAATAGGGTCTAAGCCTCTGAGTTGAGCCCAGATAGCAAACCTCTTCCACTTACTGTGATACAATTTCTTAGTGGTGGGTTTGTGGGCTGAAGATAGAATGTGAATAACTTCCGGGTCCAAGGTGAGATTTCTGACTAAAGTCGGAAGTGGAGGAGCCAAGCTGTTAATTTCAGAGTGTGAAGGGACTGGTGCTGTTGTCCCGACTGATGAATCAGAAGGTCCGGAGTTAGATCCAAAAACCAAGGACCGTCCAGAGCATATTTCTGTAGGTAGGGGAACCATACCTGACGAGGCCAGTACGGAGCAATTAGAATCATTGTGGACCCCAATTGGGAAGCTTTCTGGATGACTTTGGGGAGGAGTGGAACCGGAGGGAAAGCATAAAGCAGTCCTGTTGGCCAAGGTTGGACTAGAGCATCTGTACCTGCCTCCCCTTGACGCGGGGTCAAGGAAAAGAACCTTTTGCACTTCGTGTTTTGTGGTGTTGCAAACAGGTCGCAGCACGGAATCCCCCATCTTTCGAAAATCTGAGCTGCTACTGTTTCGTTCAGGGACCACTCGTGAGGAGAGAGAATAGTCCTGCTCAGTCTGTCTGCCAATACATTGGATTTTCCTGGAATGTGGGTCGCTACCAGGAAGCGGTTGGTAGCCACTGCCCATTCCCACACCCTCATGGCCTCTCTGCAAAGGGGTAAGATCTGGTCCCTCCTTGTTTGTTTAGATACCAGACCACCGACATGTTGTCTGTGTGGATAGCGATAATGCCTTGAGGGAGAAACTTGTGGAGGGCTTGTAGGGACAGAAGTACAGCCCTCATTTCCAACACATTGATATGGAGAAATGTTTCGTTTGGAAGCCAAGAACCCTGAACTGACCTGCCCAGACAATGCCCCCCACCCGTCTGGGAGGCATCCGTTGTCAAGGTGGCCACGGAGGGTATAACAAAAGGTCTTCCCTGATTCAGATTGGATGGCAGAAGCCACCACCGGAGGTCCCGTTTGCACGTTTCTGTAATCAGTATGTGATGATTGAGGGGGAGATCCTGAAAAGACCATTGTGTCGATAACAGCCACTGAAGAATCCTCATGTGCAATCTTGCCAGAGGAACTAGGAGAACCGTGGCAGACATTGAACCTAAAAGTTGCAGGACCATCCTGGCTGGGGCTTTGGATCTTAGAAGCAGGGCTCGGACTTGACCTTGTAATGTTTGAATCCTTTCGGTAGGAAGGAAGATTCGCATTAATTTTGAGTCTGTTTCTGCTCCTATGAATCTTATGCGCTGAGAAGGCAGCAAGACAGACTTTGACCAGTTGAATGTAATTCCCAGGGAAGCACCCAAGGAGATGGTGGCTTGTAGGTTCTCTAGTAGTAGATGCCTGGTGGTGGCAGTCAGGAGCCAGTCGTCCAGATAGGGAAACACTTGGAATCCGAGACTCCTCAGGTGAGCAGTCACTACTGCCAAACACTTGGTGAACACCCTGGGGGCTGTGGTGAGACCAAAGGGCAGTGCACAAAATTGGAAATGACTGTCTCCCAGGCTGAAGCGCAGATACCTCCTGGACGCCTGATGTATCGGTATGTGATAATAGGCATCCTTGAGATCTATGGAGCACATTCAAACATCTTTCTCCAACAATGGGAGAATGGATTGTAAAGTGACCATTCGGAATTTGGACTTCATGACGGAGTGGTTTAGTTTGCTGAGATCCAAAATGGGTCTCAGGTCCCCTGTCTTTTTTGGCACTAAAAAGAACCTTGAGTAATTTCCGGATCCGATCTGGTCTGTGGGGACCGGTTGGATGACTCCTTTTCCTAGCAGCTTTGAAGCTTCTACGGCTGCAATTTCCCTTTGACTGGGTGGTGGGTCTGGGATTTTTTTGGACGGTGGGGGTGAGTGTGTGAAGGGAATGGTGTAACCTCCGGCAATAATCCGAAGCACCCATCTGTCCTGAGTAATAGACTCCCAGGCTTTTAGGTGCTTGGCAAGCGGCACCCGACTGGCTCCGGAGCAGCACAGCCGGGCAATCCCTCATGGAGTGTGGGAGGCTGGAGAGCCACGAAAGGACTCGCGGTCTCCAGTGTTGCGGGGGCCTCTGCCGCCTCTGGGACGGCGTCTCCCAGAAAAATTTCCCCGTCCTCTGCCTCTGGAAGGGGAATCTTCCTGCTGTTGAGGAAAGAATTTCTGTGATTTGGAACCACATCTTCCCTCCTCTTTTAGCCTTGGGATAAGGCCGAAGGGAGTGGAATAACGTGCTCCTATGGCAGATAAAGTCTTTCCCTCTTGCTCACAGCGGGTAAGAGTGTCTTTACCTTGGGTCCAAACAAAGAGGACCCATCAAAGGGAGCGTCGGCAAAGGAAGACTTGAAGGCCTCCGCGAAATGACACAAACGGAGCCAGGCTTGTCTCCGTATAGCCACGCCTGTGCCTGCCGCTCTGCCGCCCCTTGCCGCATATGAAATGAGCCTCATGGACAAGTTAGAAATCGAGGTGAGGATAGCCAACTGAGAGCTAACCGACTGGGCTAGCTGCTCAGGTAGGTTACCTGAGAGGGAGTCTGAGAGCTCCTTGACCAGATCCCTCTGTAGTCTGGTGAAATGTGCCAAATAATTCAGGGACCTCAAAGTAAAGGCCGCTGAAGTCAGGGTGCGCTTCCCGTACCGGTCCATGCTCCTAGACTCCTTATTAGGAGGATGGACGGACGTTGAAGCCTCTGCCACGTCCTGCTGGGTAGCAGATGCCACCACCATGGCATCTACAGCCACGCCTTGTTAAGAACTCCTTCTCGGGTGGGGCAGACAAAAATTTGTTAGGCTGAGAAGGCACTGGTTCCACAGTATCTGGATGTTCCCACGCCCTCCGACAAACCAAATCCAGGAGCTCGTCGAAGGCGGAGACACCCAGGAGGCGGAGGGTTGAGCCCCGAAAGCCTTGAGAAACACTGACTCATCAGCGGATTGGTTTGGAATTCCAGCCGCCTCGTTGCTTAAGGATCTCTAGAATGTCTGCAAATGAGACATCATCCGAGGACGACTTTGGGGACCCCTCCGCATCATCAAGATCAGTGTCCGATGTAAGAGACTGGTCGGGGAGTCCACGTGCTTCCTCTTGCACGATCTCTTCCTTGGGGCTCCTCGAAGACAACTCGAAGAACCCTCAGGAGGAGGGAACCCCAGTGGGGGTAACCTCAGGCCCGGGCTCCGCTGCCTAGAGACAGGGAACTGCCAAAGACCCAGTCTCCATGCCCAGGAAGGTGCCGGTAAAGCCGTAGAGATGGCGAAGAAGACTTGGCCAAGGCACTCCTCATAGCTCTGAAGGCCGGACCCCCGGAATCCTGGGAGGGTCCGGTCTCCGAAGCCATGATAGCAGACGGAAGTCCCGCGGCCGAAGCACCGAGAGGGAGGCTTGGAACCGACAGCATTGGTCCCGAAAAGTCACCCCCGGGTCCGGCCGAAGAAGTCCGTGTGCTAAACTCGGACCCGAAGGCCGGGGTTGGAGTAAGGGTCAGAGCCGACCCTCGGATCTCCACTGGCTCCATCAGCACCTGCTCCGACGGAGCCGAAGCGGTCGGAGGAGGAATGGCAATGGAATGGGCTATCGGCTCCGAAGCCAAATGGGTCGGAGCCGAAACAAATTTCTGAAAGACTGGGGACTGGAACAGTCTTTGGAGCACCCTGTCAATGTCCGAATCTGACATCCTTGATGACCTGGAAGAGACCGAATGGGTCCGAGTAGGCCTCTCCAACGGCTCCAAGGGACTAGGGGACCGGCTCCGAGGCGACTCGATAACTATCGGCGCCGAAGGAGTGTCCAAACCAATTTCCATCGGTGCCGAAGAGGGCTTCGGCGCCGAGGAGGAAGTGTCTGAGCGGACAACCTTCATCGGCTCCGAGATCAGTGGAGCCGATGAAGGTGACCCGCCTCTCGATGCCCCAGCCGTCGGCTCCGAACCCAGAGGAGTCGAGACTGGAGGCATCGAGGCAGACCGTTCCACCCTCAGCTCCGAAGTCCGTGGAGCCGAAGGAGAAGCCTGCCTATGTCTTTTGGCGGTCGGGTCCCGGACTGGTGAGCCGGCGCCTTTCTTTTTAGCAGGAGAAGGAGAGGACGCTAATGCTTCTTCAAAAGAGGGTTTTATAAGGCCTTTCAAAATAAGTTTATTTTTCCTCTCTTGGAGGACCCTCGAGGAAAATGCGTGACACACGCTGCAGGACTCCTGCAAATGTTTGGCGCCCAAACAATACACACAGAGAGAGTGGTCATCTGTGATTGACATTTTAAAACTGCACTTAGTGCACTTCTTAAAGCCCGAAGGCCTAGGAGCCTGAGACATTATAGTAACAAAATTAGTAACTCTATCACAGAAAAACACTTTTTTTTTTTTTTTTTTTTTTTTTTTAAAGACTGTCACTACAATAATAGCTTACGGTTGCCGATTAAGGTTGCCAGTCCGACAACAACAGGAAAATTAACTAAAGGGATCTAAAAACCCCTAAGGATTTGAAAAACAATTGACTGACAGGGAAAGGCCCTTCAATTCAAAAGGGGCCTCTAGTCAGAACAAACACGCAACCACACACAAAATTTACCACAAAAAATAACCAGTCACACACAAAAAGTACGGTATAGCTGTTAAAACAGCTTTTTGTTGAAGAATTAGGAAATTCCTGACAGAAAAAGTTAGTGAAAAACACTACTTAGCTCAGCCAGCTCGAGACCACGTCTTTGCTAGTTAGCGGCAAACGAGATCTGGGGGACTGGTAGTGGTGCATCCTGGGATATAGTAAGCTCAGCCAATAAGAGACTTCGCTCTTTGGCATAAGCGTGCCGAGTCGGAGCCGAGGGATCGGCTCCGAACCCATCAGTCAGAATGTAGGCGAGATAGGATCACATAACATCTTAAGACTCAGTATTGGGTAGATAGTGAATTCTTTTTTTTTTTTTTTTTTTTTTAATTGCTGCTCATTTTTCTGATTGGTATTCCTTGATAAGTATAGGAGAGTTAGGAGTTGCAATGTCTGTAGGTTAGTGGTCATCTTGTTCTCCCTCTTGCTTTCACTTTTATTTTTATTTTTTCAGCCGATGTCATGTTACCTGTGGAAACGAGCACTCGATGTAAGCTAAACCAGTTGTGAAGTGACTGCTGGCTGCTTTACCTAACAGCCTAAACAGCTCCCAGGGAAGAGTTTTGTCTGCACTTTCTGAAATTATAGGTTCATAGGTTCATAGATTAGCACTAGGCTAACTGCCCTTGTGGGCCATTTTAAGTCTAGCCAGTTGCCCCATGGAAGAATCAAACCCTATGCCTTGTGCTTGTAAGGTAAACACCTTACCCGTTATTCCACCTCCCACCCAACAGGAGGATGACACAAAATCTCTTTCTTCTCTATAGGGGACTAATCTTAAATCCTTGGCTGTTTTTTTAAAAACGAGTCCAGCTTTTGTTTTTTGGTGGGGGGGGGGGGTAGATAAATGGAACTCCACACAGGTGAGTTCTGTGAAAACGTAAAGTGCAAAAATGAATGCATTTATAATCTTGAAGAAAAGGGAACAAAATCAAAGTCAGGTGCCATAAATCGCCACTGTATTTAAAGTCCTTCAGCTCATGTTTTTGACATGGCACAATACATGAACACCAACTACCCTTATTTCATTTGCAGGACTCTCTTCTGTGGATATCCCACTTCGTAAGTGGGACAAAAGATTAGCAGTATCCAGCCTCCGTGAAGAGATCAAATCATTTCCAGAAGTAATTTCAAGTCTGAACCAAGGGTAATGCTACCAAAACTCTCTTCTGCCAAATTTAGTATAGGACTATTCCAAAAGAAGTCTTTGCCGAGGGAAAATTTTACATCACTTTCCCATTTCCGCATCTGCTGATGGGTCTCATTTAGCAGACATTTGCATCAAAGTAATTCATTCATGGAACCTATTCTGACAGACTAGTCACTCTTTACAAAAAATATCCTGCTAGATCTATATATACTACCAGGGACTCTGTTACATTAGAAAAAGGTGAATTGTCATAAGTTATATGTACTGTTTAATATTTTGGGGATAAAAGGAATTAAGATCTAGGAAAATAACTTTCGATGGACTACAAAAGGTATCAAATGATGTGCCTATTACTCTGCTGATTCAGAAGGACCTCCTTTATGGGAAGCTAGTTTGTTACAAAATCAAATTGTCTCTCTAGTGGTAGAAGTTACCAGCTGAAATAAAAGAAAGCATAATGGCACAACAATCATCCCTGATACTGGAATGCATAGGAAAACACCAATTACATTCAATGGCTTTCTTTAATCTAAAATATTATAAACTTTATTTAGGCAATTAGCTGTTGAATTTGAAGGAAAGTAAGCTTTAATTAGGAAACCTGTTCAGGCAGGTTTAATATGTGGTTTGCTGGCATCCCTGAACCATTGGATAACACTAACTCTCCTCACGAGATGGCTCAGGATTTTTTTGAAAGTTTAGATAATAGATATAAACCAAGACGACATGCTGAATAATGCTGGAGGGATAGATTCCTGTCCCAGAGACTTCCCATACTCTGGAACAAGCTACCTATCTATATCAAACAAAGCTCCTCATTAGCACTCTTCAAGAAAAATCTTGATGACTGGATGGGAAATAGGCAAATCATCTCTGTGGCTCTGCTCGACAGGGGGACAGGAAAATAGTTTTCTTGGGTGGTGAAAGCCAGGGCACCTTTTCGGCTAGGCTTGTATAGGCCCTATGGTTGATAGCCTAGTACTTACCTAAGAACCTACCTAAGAACCTAAGTATGTTTATCCTGGTTGTAGAAAGTCAGTGGACTTTGATGGGCTCTCCTCAAACGGGTAGTGTTTGTGACAGATGCTGACACTCGTTGTCTCTGCTCCTGCTTCTGTCTGCTGTCATACTAAAAAGTTTAGTAACTCCCTCCGTGACTTAACCTGTTTGGATGTGCTTGATATATCCTAAACTCTGCGGGTTAACATGCGGTTGTGTATGCCATCATGCTAAACAGCCACAGGAGCAGGGATTGGGGGAGCAGTGTCCCCACCTTGGAATGGATGTTTTGATATTGAGATTCAAACATAGTTAAGAGTTAAAACTTGTTTCCCTTACATTCTTCCTTACTTTAGGTACATACAGTTCCATGATCATAAAGTAACACTCAGCAGTGTGTTTTTAAGAACTTCTTAATCCTGTAACACATAGCCCAGCAGTGGTATCTGCTCTGATGGCCAGTAAGAATTAATAGTTTGATTCGCTTGGTGTTTTGCTATAAACTGAAATACAGAGAAAGAAAACATGCAGACCAAATGCATTGCTAAGAACTTCCCATTTTGATATAAGTTGTCACTTTAGTAGACCAGAGTTTAGGTGGAAGTGTGATTGTTGCATTAATTTTAATTAGTTTCTAAAAACGTGTAACTTAGTCATTAAGGACTGCTATTTATTTATGAAACTTGCTGCTGAGTCATGCAGTAAGCACTGCCATGTATTTGTTATGAAATTGCTGCTGGGCTTGCTCCATTTACTCATTTACTGTTTAAGATGCTAGGCTTGCTCCGTTCACTGTTTAAGCTGCTAGGCTTGCTCCGTTCACTGTTTAAGCTGCTGGGCCTTCATTGTTTAAGCTGCTGGTGATAGCATGGGATTGTCGAGGTACCATATATTCTGTGATCATAGGTAGTCAAACCTGCTTCTAAAACAGTAGTAGCTGTGTGTACAGTGACCTAACTTTTGACCAACATGAGCCCAGATTCATAAGAAAGACTTTCTATAATGCACAGCTTATAAACAAATTATGACTAGATCTAGAGATGTTATTGCCCCCTTTACAAAGTCCTCATTAGATCAATCATTTTATATAATGCCCACTTTGGCATGTGTAAGTTGGAAATGTACAGTATATTCATGTCCTCTAGAGCTTACTTTTATGATGGCAGTGCACAGAAGGAAATAAAAGCATAAAGACAAGGCACAAAAGACTGGGTTCCTTACAGAGCATACAAGTTTTCTGTTCTGGAAATTGATTGATATATTTGATGCATAATTTCCCCAGTTCTAGTGGTGCAATTGCTAGTTTACTGAGATTATTTTTTCTTTATGCAAAATAATTGTTTTTCATGAGTAAAAGAGAACAGGGCAGTGAAACAAAATACTCTGTAACCTGGCTGGCGAATATATGGCCATTTCTTATAAAAACAGAGAAAACAGGAGTAAGTAATTTGCATATGTACTGCACTTTAACATGACCTAGTAACTAATCACTACAGCAGGAGAGATGATGATCAGAGCTCCATACTGTTTTTTACAGACCACAGGCCTTGGTTCACTGCAATACTAGAGAATACATATGTCCTTGAGAAGCTGTTGTAATGAGCATTCATTGCTGACATCTGTTTCTCTGAGTCCTTGAAAGATGGATATGGCATAAAAGATGTATAAAAAACTGTAGTGTTTAGATGTAAAAACTGCAGGAGTGTTGTACATCTCTGCGCTCTGTACATCTCTGTTCACAATCCATTTAACTAGCACATGGTGCATCTATGAAAGCTTTGGGATCCACACTGACATCATTGCATATTTGGCATGTGTCTGTGTATGGGGGAGAGACAGAAGATTAAAGTATAAATGAAAAAATGAATAATCCATTAATTACTGTTCACATCTGTCTGACTTTCACACAGATTCTCTTTTGCCCCCCCCCCCCCCCCCCGCAAAAGCCTGAAATAAGATTTTTCCATGTTTTAGATTTTTTTTTTTTTTTGTAAGTTTGATATTTCAGCACTTCGATCCTCTGGTCTTCTACTATCAGAGGTTCAATGTTCTGAGATTTCGACCCTTCATAGTGAATATATATATATATATATATATATATATATATATATATATATATATATATATATATGTGTGTGTGTGTGTGTGTGTATATATTTAAATCAGTGTTGCGGTATCATAAGCTATAGGGGTTATTCCTTACCTAGGATATAACCACCATCCACATTTGAGGGTCACAGCTTTCTTGTTGACAGTGCTTTATATCTGTGTGCTTTGTTAAACTGATTGTTGGCTAACCATCTTTTCAAGGCTCTGAAGATAATTCCTCTAATGGGAAATAACTTCATTTATGCCATTTTGCAATAAAAAAAAATTTTTGTGGGAATCTGATTAATTTTAAGCTGCAAAATTATTTTTGTGGGACTGTCATGTTACTGAAGGGATTTTTACTTGTGTAATGCTTGTGTGGAGGGAAAAGTCAGTGTAAAAATATTTTTATTGATGTAATCTATCTCTGTGGTGTGTGTGTGTTTGTGGGCAGTATTTCTCTCTTCTAGGACTGTCAAAGATTTACTGCAGAACCTTGATGTTCCTCCCCAAGGGTTTACTGACTCAGTCAGGTTTTGCAGTCTCCTTGTGAGATTTCTTTCCCATATTGAACACTAAACAATTGTCTGTCTCCGTGGATGTTCATAGTGTTTCACTGTTGCAGTCATTACACTTGGGTTATCCTGCTGGCAGGCTACCCGCAGTCGGCCAGAATTCCAAAGTCTTGGTCTGGCTTCGGTTGCTGTCGCCTCTTCCCTGATGTCAGTGCGCCAGGGGTATATAAGATACAGCCGATGCCATTTTCTTCAGTCTTTCTTGCTGCGCGGTGCCCGAAGCAAAAGCAGTTCGCAAGTGCCGGTCAGTCGACTCCTGAGATTTTCGAAATTGAATTTCAGAACCGAAGTCTTCAATAAAGCGTACCCCATTGGGCAAACTTTTTCTTGCTCCAGACCGATGTCAGTAAAAGTTAATAATTGTATTTCTTGTGGGAAGCAAATACCTCATAAGGACTTTCACTCTTACTGTATTCCTTGCCTAGGCCCGGACCACGACATTTCTGGTTGTCGGTTTTGCGCTAGGTTCAACCAATGCACTATTAAGCGTCAGTTTGATTTTGCATTCCTTTATTTTGGCCGAAGGTTTAACTACATAATGCTATCGGAGCAACCGACTACCACAATTCATAAAAAAATGCAAAGACAAGCAAAAGGACAGGCATCCGAGGTCCAAAACTGATGACAAAGCCTCTTCTAGGCCAGTCGCCGGTTCTCAGTGAGGTGCTTTCGCAGCCCCTGGCACCCGCTACCTCAGAGCCACGGGCCACCTCCGACTCCCACATGGAGACAACTAGACCTCTGGAAACTCAAGGTATTGGGCCTACAGAAACTATTCCCTCAGATGGATCCGGAGCCGCTGAGCAGGCATCGGCTTCTGAGGGTGTTTTCAGACCTACACAGCTTACAATCAAGTCAACTACAGCAACCAAGGCAAAGTCTAAAACACCATTAAAGACAAAGAAACAAGTACATCATTCTCCTGGACAGTCATCCATACCTAAGAAACAGATGCTCAAAATGGCCGAAGACCTAATTACTTTGATCAGGGGTTCCCATCCCCCACCTGATAAAAGGCCGGGACTATGAATCCTCTGACCAGGTTTCTATTTCCTCTGATTCCTCTTCAGACTAGGGATACTCTCTTCCTCCCTATGAGGACTCTGATGCTGAAGAATCTATCCCTTCAGCCTCTCCTCCTGAGGATTACTCTTTTGGGGAAACTTTGCACTCCATGAGGGAGCATTTCCATTGGGAGAGCCAGGATTATTCAGAATCAAAGAAAAGGCTCAGATTTTCTTTTACTTCCTCAGCACAGGCCCCTTGCTATCCCCGCTGTGTTAGATATTGTTGATGATGTTTTTTCAGAATCTAGTTTGTCTCCTGAGTCTTTAACCCCTGCACCAGTCAAGCCAGATAGGTACTATAGGGTACCAGACTCTCATAAATTTCTTTATAAAAACCCTGCTGCTGACCCAGAAACAATTTCTCAGGGTCCCAAAGGGGTAAAGGCTTCCACTGCAAAAAACCCAGTCCCCTCTGACAGGGATTCTAGAGCACTGGATAGATGGGGGGAAAAAAGTTTATACTTCTGCAACGTTAGCAGTAAGGGCTTTGAACTGCCAGTTTCACATGCTGAAATACCAACAGTACTTAATGTCTTTATTAAAACAGAAAATGATTACAAGCTCAGAATGTCCTGACAATAAGGAAATGCAGGATTTATTGCATGCAGCCGAACAAGTGGGAAAACATACTCTGCAATGTGGTTTTGATTCATTAGAGGCTTCTTGTAGAGCCGCAGTTACAGGATCTGTCATTCGAAGGCATGCTTGGTTAAAAGAACAAAGTTTACCTGATCATGTTAAAGCAAAATTATTGGATGCTCCTTTACAGCATGATACTTTGTTTGGTGTTAAGGCAGAAGAGGTATTAAAGAAAATGGAGGATAAGGCAAAATAAATGCAGACAGTAAAGGATTTCTTACAGGTACAGCCACCTAGATTTAGCAGAAATTGGCCTTCTAAAAATTGGTCCTTTCCAGTGTCAGGCCACAAAGAGGAAGATACAGATGCCCAAGAGGCAGATCTCAGCCCCAAGGCTCTTACAGACCTAGACAGTGGAGTGCTTCAACCCCCAAAGGAGGAGAAGACAAGTCACAACCTTATAGGAAACGGTCCCAATGACTTCCCTTTTCAATGCCAAGCACTTACCTTTTGGCAGCACCCTTAGGGGGAAAGCTAGCACTTTTCTCACAACATTAGCACATAATCACCCAGGACAAATGGGTGCTGAATATTGTCTCTCAGGGTTACAGGTTCCACTTTCACACCCTACCAAGGTCAAAAGGAATGCCAGGCCTGCCACAAAATCAAAGGGCAGAGGCACAAAAGCAGATTACAGCTCTCATGGACATGAGAGCTATTCAAAAAGTACCATAGCAAGAACAAGGACAAGGATTTTACTCAAGACTTTTCTTGGTTCCCAGAAAGGACAAAGCCTGGAGACCCATACTGGACCTGTCTATTCTAAATACTTTCCTGGATGTTCTGAAATTCAAAATGTTGACACTACAGCAACTTCTACCCATGCTGGGCAAGAAGGCTTGGCTCGTTACTTTAGACCTCAAAGAGGCATACCTGCATGTCCCAGTCAGACAAAATTGCAGAAGATACCTCAGATTCATAGCTGGCACAATGCATTACCAATTCTCTGCATTGCCCTTTGGCTTATCTACTGTGCCCAGGGTCTTCACAAAATGCCTGGCACCAGTGATTGCATTTTGCAGACAAAAAGGAATTCAAAGATATCCCTACTTGGACAACTGCCTTATTCAAGCAGAGAGCAAGGACATTCTACTAAAGCATCTGGCATTTGTAAAAAGATTATGAATTGGCCTAGGGTACACAGTAAACGAAAAGAAGTCAAAACTAGTGCCGTCTCAAGAGATAATATTCCTGGATGGAAGCTTAAATACAACTGCCCAGATGGCTTATCTCACGCCAGACAAGCAAAGGCAACTGACTCATTACTTTCAAATGATGGCAACAAAACCCCAGCTACCTGCAAGAAAAATTCTGAAGGCTTTTGGGTTCATGGCATCCTGCATCCTGCTAATTCCATATGCAAGACTGCATATGAGGAAGTTACAATGGTATCTAAAAAATGTTTGGACTCAACATTGCCACAGCCTGGAAGCAATAATAACTCTTATTCCCTGCCTGCAACAGGAGTGTCAATGGTGGGCACTGGCATGTCACCACAACAAGGGACAGCCTTTCACTTTACCCATAGCCAGGCAGACACTAACAATAGATGCATCGGATTATGCCTGGGGGCGCACATGGCAGGAAAATGTATTCAGGGCAAGTGATCCACAGACCAAATGCATCTTCACATCAATCAAAAAGAGATGCTAGCTGTACAGAATGCCCTGACAGCTTTCAAGGACCTACTGCATTCAGGACAACTATTACTAAAGATGGACAACACCACGGTTATGTGGTACATAAACAAGCAAGGGGGCACGCACACATATCCCCTCTGCAGGCAAGCCATGACATTGTGGAACACAGCACTGACCTATCAAGTTCATCTGCAAGCACAATTCCTGCTAGGAAAGAAAAATACTCTGGCAGACGATCTAAGCAGAAACCTCATGGATCCTCACGCGTGCAAACTAAATCCACAGGTCTTCAGCATGATAACACAGAAATGGGAATGCCTGGACATAGATCTTTTTGCCTCCCCTCTCAACTGCCAACTACAGAAATTCTGCACAAGGACTTACCACCCACAAGCATGGAAAGTGGATGCTCTCTCATTCAGCTGGAGAAACCTAGAAGTTTATGCCTTCCCACCACTGCCTCTCCTTTCCAAGGTGCTCCTAAAAGTCAGACAAGACAGGCCAAAAATTATCCTGATTGCTTCAGACTGGCCACGCCAGCACTGGTACCCAATCTTAAAGAACTTGGCTCAAGGCCCAGCCTGGACTTTACCTCAAATACCTCAACTTCTGACTCAACAAAACAATCAGATCCTGCACAGCCAACTCAGAACCTTAAATCTGGCTGCATGGCAGATAACATAGCCTCTCAGACCACACCTCTCTCTAAAGCTGTTATGAATGTCATTCTGGAGGCCAGGAGGCCCAGCACAAGGAAATCTTATGCAGACAAATGGAAGAGATTCTGCGCCTGGAACCAGGCACAAGGCTTTGACCCAGTTGTACCAAATATCCCTCAGATTTTACAATACCTAACTGAGATGCTGGACAAAGGCCTATCCTTTTCAAAGATCCATGCCTCTGCCATTTCAGCTCATTATAACACGGAACCTCCTATTTTCTCTCACCCATTACTATGGCAGTACCTCAGAGGGGCTAAAAACATAAGACCCCCCCTGGAGAGCACCGATACTTACTTGGGACCTCAACTTTGTCTTGGAAAAACTCACTTTACCTCCTTTTGAGCCAGCCAATACAGCTGATATAAAAATTTTATCATGGAATACTGCTCTGCTCCTAGCAATAACGTCAGCATGAAGAGTCTCAGAGCTACAGGCATTAATGGCATAATGGCAGTGGAACCTTTTATCATTTTTCATCAAGACAGGGTTTCCCTAAGAACAAACCCAACATTTATGCCAAAGGTGGTATCCACTGTGGCCCTTAACCAAACCATTCATTTGCCAACATTTTATCCAAATCCCCAGAATAAAGGAGAGGCTTTTGCACTCTTTGGACATACACAGGCAGTTACACTTCTACTTAGACAAAACAAAAGCTTTCAGAAAAACTGAGCAACTGTTTGTAGCATACGCTGCAGGATCACAAGGAAAGGCTATCTCAAAGCAGACTATTTCAAAGTGGATAGGACACTGTATTCATTTCTGCTACATGCAACATGGAAAGCCAGTGCCTAACAACATTAGGCCACATTCTACCAGGGCAGCAGCCACTTCAGCAGCCTTCCTCAGAGGAGTACCAACCAAGGATATTTTGGTAGCTGCAACTTGGAGTTCAGTACACACCTTTACCAGCATTACCACTTGCCTCTTTACCAGAGCAGGCTTCACCACTGCAGTTCTGCAGGCCCTCATAGCAACTCCTAATCCTATTTAGGTCCAGCCACCCCACCTCAGCTTTGGGATTCAACCCAAGTGTAATGACTGCAACAGTGAAACATGATGAACATAGTACAGTTGTGTACCTACCATAAATGTAGATGTTCGAGTGTATTCACTGTTGCAGTCCAGGTTACCCCCCCCCTCTCCATCCCCACTTTCTTTGCTGGAACTTATCTATACCTTTCTATTTTATACAACCTATGTGGTGTATTTGCTTGTAGATGAAGGTATTGTTTTTATTTTACTGTATGGTTTTATTAGCAATATGTATTGCCTACCTATTTGGGGGCATCTGACATTTGGGGCAAGAAAAATTGAAGAAAATGGTGTCGGCTGCATCTTGTATACCCCTGGTGCACTATCGTCAGGGAAGAGGTGACAGCAATCGACACCGGACCAAGACTTTGGAATTCTGGCCGACTGCGGGTAGCCTGCCAGCAGGGTAACCCAAGTGTAATGACTGCAACAGTGAATACACTTGAACATCTACATTTACGGTAGGTACACAACTGTACTTTCTTGCTACTCCTGTCCGCAAGAAGAAGAAAGTTAAGAAGTCCTTTGGTTTCTGTCTCCATCACTGCCTCAGTCATTGGTGAGTGACTCCTTTGTGGCCAAAGCTGTTTCCTTGGATGATCCATCTTTTGCCTTCTGGTTCCTCTAGCTGCAGCTCTTCAGGAAGCCATTAATGACTGGGAGATTGACATATTCCCTGCAGCTATAGGATTGATTCACTGGGCAGGGAAAAAACACTTTGGTTGACCTTCCAGGTATGAGTGGTTGAAGGTATACTGCTTATCTGGGGTAAGGTACCTGATTCCCAGGTTAGTGCTCCTGTCATGAGTCAGTCCCATTCCAGGGATTTCCCTAGGAAGAAAAAGCAGAAACTTAAAAATGTCTCTTCTCCTGTGTCTGTTGTTGAGTCAGGTCTACTAATAGCACCATTTAAAAGAGGGAAAAACTTGGCTAGGCTTGTAAGGGCCTCAGGCCCATTAGCCTAGTAACCTCTTATGATCCTGTGAAGCTTGGTTGTAAGCAGTCTGCTGTCTAAAAACTGTGAAGATGCAGCCTGCACTTACAGTCATTCCGTTGGCCTAGACAGAGCGAGAGTTTTTTTCTTTTTTTTTTTCTTTTACGGACAATATGGCTCCTTGTTTGCATATATGCCTACAAAATCTTGCATGTTAAAGGTCAAAATAAACAATAAGTGATATAAATCCATGGAAGTATGACAGTATTTATGAAGTAATGTATGTATTGTGCTATATTCTTTTCTTAAAAATGTTTATTGGTTTTGGAAAACTTTCATACCTCACAATTCAGATTTTTGTCTCATTTTCAGTTTGTTTCTCATAAAATTGTGTTCTTTTGGCAAATCATTGAAGACTGAAGTCAGAAAATAATGGCAGGCATTTGAGTTTGACTTCATATCCTCAGAAAATGCATACTAATGCAAACTTTGTTGTTCTATGCACTTTCTAAGGGGGCCAGGGGATGTATGTGTGTGTCATACCTATCAACTGTACAGATTTCCACAGAATGTCCAGACTTTTGCCTTATGTTTTTGGTCTGTTCCTCATAAAAATTCAGTTTTTTTTGACAAATCACTGGGATGAGCTAAGGATTAAAGTTACTAAATAATGACATGTATTTGATTTTCAAACTTCATATCCTGTAGAAAATTCATTATAACACAAATCCTGTTATTCTAGCAACTTTCTAAATGTGGCCCTAGTTTGGGCCTTTGTCCCCAACATTATGACAGGCTTTTCCAGATTTCTTGTGCTTAGAGATTGAGAGGTACTATGTGTGTATGTGTGTGTGTGTGTGTGTGTGTGTGTGTGTGTGTGTGTGTGTGTGTGTGTGTGTGTGTGTGTGTGTGTGTATGTGTGTGTGTTTCAGCTGTCCAGGTTTTTTCAGAATGTCCAGATTTCTGCCCCATATTCCTACTGAGCTTTTCTCCCCGGGCTTCCACTGAAAGAGATTTTGCACAGTTGGACTATCCCGGTTAACAAATGCCAAATAAATAAAAAGGATTGAAGGTGCTAAATAATAACAGACATTTGAGTTTTAGATGTCATATCCTTTAGAAAAATGCATACTAACACAAATCCTGTTATTCTACTATTATTACATTCATGAGAGCAATATTTATAATCCGTCCCTATTTATTTTAGGCTTTGTCCAGATTTCTTGCAGTAAGAGGTTGAGGTGTGCATGTGTGAGAGTGAAATGCCCTATTTAGAGTTAGCAGGTGGAATTTATTTTCACATACAATTTCAAGGAATTGTGAGCTTCAAGGGAAGAGATGTTTACTGTTGTTCATGCTAAGTCTGCTTAAAATGTGCAACTGTTTTGTTTAGCAAATGGTATCACTGTTGTGGTGTAGAATTTCAAAACAGTCTTAGTAGCACAGCAGGTAGCATGCTTGCATCTTAATGTAGAGGGCTGTAGGTTCTACTCCCACCACATGTAGATTTGTATTTTGAGGGGGTGGAGTGCTGCAGTCCTGAGTATGTCCTCCTTTGGATGAGATGCCTAGTAACTATGAACCTGTGTTTCCGCTTGCCACGTATTCCTATTGCAATATACAAGCTTAGCATTTTTTTTTAAATGTAGCATAGGCAATTTATTGTTTAAGGGCAGTAGGCACTGAATTTGTAGATGAAACACTGAAATATAAAGCTGTTTTCTAGCAACAACCTTTCCATTAGTTTCATATCTCTTTAATGTGAAATTATTCAGATGACTTTTACTTCTGCAGAGATTGTGCATATTGACTGATATTGGTAGATTGCAATGATAGACGTTTAAGTGGCCTTTTATGGTTGAAATGTTCTGAATTGGGCAACGTGTCATTATTGGTTCATATGTTTTGTTTCATTGCTTAATGGAAAAAATGTTCAAAACTATAAAACACACTCAAGTGGTGCTGTATTAACAAGGGATATAATTCAGTTATTGTATATTATAATTAATACAATCAGGAAGGTGAATCAAAACAGTTATGCGTGGTTCTGAAATGTGTGCAAGGGGCCTATGATTTGAAAACAGTCCAAATGTAAACTTAACCTGCCACTGGCTAGATGCATTTTCTTTGAATGTGGGTTTAAATGCTGTTTCAGTGCATGCAAGTTTCAAAGGTAGGGAAGTTTTAATGCTAAGTCTGTTTTCATTGTAAGACTATTGCTTTGTTTAAGTTTAGCAAATGTCTATCAGTGTTTGTGCTATAAAACAGGAGGTTACTAAGCTATTGGCCCTGAGGCCCTAAAATTTGAAATAAAAGTTGAAAATTAAAACCAAGTATCTGTAATCATTGTAGAAGTAATGCATAAAACAGTATGCAGACAGAGTTTTGAACAGTGTTTATGGCAACCGGGGAGAAATAGCCAAGTAATGGGATACTAGAATGGCTGCGTGTGTGTGTGTGGGGGGGGGGGGGTTGAAGGGGGTGGGGTTGGGGGTGGTGCTTTGAAGTGGGTGGGGTAGGGGCGGTGCTTTGGGTTTGCACCCCCCTGCAAAAAATCCTGCAGGCTCCCTTGACACCAGAGGATATCTGGAAAGCTACTGAGGGAATCCCCCATCCGAAAGTTAATTTTACGAAATTTTTAGAAGATTTACAAGGCATGAGGCTGAGTTACCACTTGAATGGGGAAGAAGTAGAAAAAGTAGTAAGACAAATTATAGGTCCAGATTGGCACATGATTTGTGGCACCTGGAATCCTCATAATGCAGAGCTTAAACCACTCCCACATAGTGACGCAGAATTAGACAACAGAGTGAAAGGTCTTACAGACCGAATCTCTGAGAAATGGAAACCTAGAGCAGACTGGACTTGCATTAATCAATGCATACAACAGGAAAATGAAACAATCGATGGGTACTATGCTAGATTATTAGAGTGTTTTAATAATCATAGCGGTATGGCGGTTCCTGAAAACCAAACGAATGATTCCCTGTATGAACAACAATTAAAAAATGCATTTTTGAAAGGTTGCATTGCACCTATCAGTAGCTTCATTACGAAGCATATGATAGACCATCGAACAGGTAGGCTACAAGCCTTACTTGAATATGCTAGACATGCTGAAAGACATTTTAATAGCAAGAAGAAAAAGAAGGCGCAAGTCTTCACTGCTGAAGACGGAGCTAAGTATCTGTGTTACAGTCAGGTAAAAAGGGCAAGAAGAATGCCCAGGGAAACAAACAGTCTGAAAAACAATCAGAAGATTTTGAGGAAAGGAAAAAGAGAGGTGAGTGCTTTAAGTGCGGAAAAAAGGGACATTTAGCGAGGGATAGTAAACAGAACAAAAAGGTAATTACAGAAGATAAGGGAGATGAGAACTGACTATATGATAGTAAAGATACATCATGCAGAAGTCAGAAATCATCAGGAGAAGTTAATAAACAGAAGACAAATATAAATGTGATAGAAGGAATAGAGGAAGTGCAAGTAGATATGGAAGATGAAGAAAGTAAAATTTTGGATTTAGCATTATTGAGCTTAGAGCTCTACTTAGCAGATACGACACTGGAAGTTACACTTCTGGTGGAGGGAAGGGAAGTCAAATTCCTGTGTGACTCAGGAGCATCACGGACCCTGATACACCCCTTCAAGTTACCAGAACACTCTGAATCACCTGATTATATACTAGTGAACAAGGAGGATAGTTCACTGAACACTTTATTCAAAAAACGAATCCAATACTAGCAGGAACACATACAATCCAAATGTAGGTTAAGCGCTTTCATCCGCATGTAAGGCAGATTTCATCAGAACAAATATTTTCAGCTAGTCAAACATGATACGCATTCAAAGAGTTTCTTCACTATCTGAAACTTCAAATTCATAGCAAGAACAGCACATACATGTACGTAAAGCCGCAATAAATTAATTACACTGTCACAAAAGCGATAGGCATACACACTTGCCTCCAGGAAAAAATAAGTCCATTACACAAAAGCGATAGGCATACAAACTTGCCTCCAGTAAGTAAAAAAAAAAAAAAAAAAATTTGGCTGTGTATTTTGAGCAGCGAAAACGCTTTTTACTTCAAAATAAATTTGCGTTCAAGCATTTTAACAAGAGTATTGGTGGATTATCGTTTTGGTTGTTACTTTTGGCTGCTTCCCTCTTGTACCTTGGATTTTTACCATTATTATTATAGTTGTGTACAATCTACTGGCATGCCATGGACATTTTTCTCACTGGGACTACACTGAAAATGAGACTTCCCATCTGCACATTTTGTTCTTTGTTCATTTCTTAACATTATAAACCCACTTGGTGTAAGCCTCTTTCCAGTGTGACCTGGGTACATGGTCTGGTTAAATGATTTACTGAAAGTCATACATTAGGCAAATGTAGACTGATGGAATCAAACCCTGGACTACAGGATGAAGCTCATTAGTAGCTTTTAACCATAATCTTCTGCATCAGACACAGCTAACTGCTATTCACAGTTAAAAAGCTAATAAAACAAGTAAATAAATCAATAAAGGGGTTTGAGATTAGACATCGCAATAAAAAAGTCTTTATGTGACCAAAGCAGCTGTCTTAGTGATATAAAGGTGAACTTAGTGGAGTGTAATAAGCCTGAGTCAAAACTGTAATAATTTAAGTTTAGTTAAGTGGAAAAAATACAAAAAGGCCTTGGAGTAGTATATGAAGAAAAGGTGTTGTCACTTGCACATTCTGCTATTACTGATGAAAAGTACAAGTTGTGGTCTTCTATTTGCTTGATATGAGTTAAGTTTGATTCTGTAAAACAGAAAGGGTCATGGAAGCATACAGTCTTCTTTCCAGAGTTTAAAAAAATGTAAGAAGGTGGGTAATAAGGTGCTACTTTTTCAACATCATTAAGTGTGTCTTTTTAATTACTGAAATATCTGTTTTAGCTTTCTATACTGCATTAGTTAAGCAGAAGGAGAAATGTTAACTTTACTGTCTGCTGACATAAAGCAGATAAGAAGTTAGTAAGAACTGTGTTTAAGGATGCTAGTCCTATTAGGCTAGTAGCCTCAGAGACCCGAAGTGGTATTTATATACAAGGGAAAATTTGGCCAGGGTATTGGGGAACTTCCCCCTACTCTTTTCTAATGGTGCTGTAGGATCTTTTACAGCCAACTAAGCTATCACCAACACAAGCAGAGGGGGACCTCAGTTTACCATCTCATCCGTAGGATGATACACTCAGGATTGCAGCCACCCCATTTATGCTTCACTGCAGTGTCAATAATTAATCTACCTGGTGTGGGAATAGAACACACAGCCTTCTGCACCAAAGGCTAGTGTGCTACCTGTTGCATCACTGTCAGTGCTAAATACATACATACATACATACATACATACATACATTTTCTACAGAACCTGCTCTCTCATGTGTGCACTTTACTCATGGCACCATTACCATTCTCAATCATTCCCTATAAATAAACACTATGCTTGTCCAAATAATGTAACTCACTTTTGTTTTCATTCTAGCATACTTAATTAACTACTGCTCACCTCTCAACACAAAATGCATACCAAAATATAATTCTCAAGTCTCCCCCCAACATTAACACCTGTAATACATTCTCAATAGCCCATAATCTTTACAACATATCCCACATCCACTATTTCAAGCAGAAATATATAAAACTAACCAACCCAAACCACAAACTAGTCACAAAAATTAAAATTAAAGCTAAGTGTTTATATCCTTCCCGGTTTTCCCTACCCACATCGCAACTGTGTGGACTCATACATCCAAACCCAGGCCCAGTAAATATAATCACTCCTGCAATCACCTCCCTTAATCAGTAATACTGCACCACCGCTTTCTTGCAACTCACATAACATTGACCTAAAATTCATTAACATTAATCTTAGAAGTATCTGCAATAAAGTAACAGAATTACATGCCTTCATATCCATCATAACCCTGACATCCTTTTAATTACAGAAACTTGGCTAAAACCTGAAATCCTTCCAGCTGACTACAACATCCTTTAGGATGACTGAAAAAAAAGAAAAAAAAAAGTAGGAGGAGTTATCGTGCACTCAGGTAATCTATACATATCACTCTATCATCATTCAACATTCTTGTTCAGTTCTGCTGAGATTCATATCTTTTTACTTAACCCTTACAAGACCTTATGTATTATGGCTCTATGTAGCCCTCCAGGCAGTAATTGTACTGCAGAAGACGTATTATGTTGGGTATCCTAAACTATGCCATACTCAACCCTCATTCTTGGAGACCTAAATATAGATTGGGCCATAATTATATCTGACATCCACAATACTACCATTAATATCTTTGTATTATCCCAACTCATTGATATTACCACCAGATAAAATAAATCCTTCACTAAGACCTCTATTCTGGATTGGGTCCTCCCCAAAAAACAGTAATATCTTCAGCACTGGCACTTTACCTGACATATAAGTTACCACTTGACCAGTTTTGCTAACAGGCTGCTAAGCTACAGCACCTTTACAAGTTTGTGTGCAACCTATCCAGTTTTAGTATAGAGAACTTTATCTCTACACTAAGGTTTGTCCCCACTTTCACTATAAAAAAAATTTCTAAAATTAAAAACCACAAGTCTAGCCCCAGACACTTTCCCACAAGAATACATAAATATAGTATCTGAAGCTCTATCATACCCCCACTTCAATACTAACAAATAGACCCTTCCTAGAATGTCACATCTCTGCCATCTGGAAAAGGCATTCATACTTCCCCTACACAAAGATGGGACTTCCACTGGCTGCTCCAACTATAGACCCATTGCAGTTCTGTTCCCATTATCTAAAATCTTGGAAATGTGCATGCGCTCCCCATTACTTTACTCTCTGACAACAAACAATCTTCTGTCCCTCAATCAGCATGTTTTTCATTCCAGCTGTAGTACCATTTTACAGTCTTTTGTGTTACCATTAATAAAAAAAGAAACATTCCTTATCTTGTCAAAGGCATTTGACACTGTCTCTCAGAAAAAAATGTGTTACAAAAACCTTCCTCCTTAGGTCTCTCCCCACCTCCTTCTCCTGACTCCATAGGTACATAACTGACAATATCAAGCAGTAAAATGGCAGCAAGAATACTCCTTATTTAAAGCAATACTCTCTTCAAGATCACCTCATCAGATAACACAATGATTGAACATATCCCTTATACAAAACTCTTAGGAGCCATAATTGATGACATTGTGAAGTTAAACCACTACTTACAAACTATTATTTAAAAAAACACCAAAAGCTCGCCCTTTTATATATAGCAAACAGTTTCTAACTGATAGAACCAGAGAAACTATAACAGAAATTTACCTTCTAACAATCATTTTGTATGCCTCCCCACTTTCGAAAAACGTACAAACTAACAGACAAAGAAAGCTTGAACAAGGTTACAATAAAATAGCTAGGTTTTCAGCAAATGCCCTCTATTCACTTTCTAGCCCTTAAACATCTTATCTGGACTGAACTCCCTCATCATCTTCACTATAGCCAGTTCTTACATACTCATAGTCGTATGCACAGCCCTGATACATATCCTGCCCTTGAAGGCATGCTTCAATACTACCACCCAAATAGAACCCTTCACTCAAGAAGACAGATTTCTGCTTTCCATTACAAAATCCCTGAAAACAGCAGGGATTTCTCTGTAGATAATTTCTGGAATGCCCTCCCATCAACTCTCAAACAACTTGAAAATCAACAAGCTTTCCAGATGCATCTAAGAGAACATCTCACAACACTTTGGTTATGTAACTGTTTCACCTGGATAATAGAGCAGACACCCATTTACACCCTCCTGTAACACCCTTTTTGCCCTGTCTCTTCTACTGTTCATTGCTTTTTCTTACCTGTTGTCTAATCTACATCCCATCATCTGTTCCCCCTGTTAATTATGCATTTTACAATTTACTTCCTCCAATAATAAAGTAACATGGCTTTAATACCATTTTCTGAATATTTCTATCTAGAACCCTCCATTACCTGTTACTAGGTTAACTGTGTACTTTGGGTAACAACTACATATTAAGCAACTGCCTATCCAAGTACTTTGAGCCTCCTTAAATTATGGTGAAAAGGCCTTATTAACTCATAGATTCATAGGTGTTTACGAGACTAACGACCACAGGGGCCTTTTTATGCCTAGCCATGCATCCCAAAACTCTGACAAGTTCTGATACCCTTGATAAGTGTAAGCAATGGCCTGAGAGATGAACCCTTTACAAGTTACCTCTGTCCATTAGAGATATAGGTGCCAAACCAGGGATGAGTTTCCGTTTTCCCATTCAATTGTCCAAGTTGCACTTGAATTGGGTTAGGAAGGAACTCTGCTTCACATGGATGGGGAGTCTGTTCCATAGACTGGGTAGTTTCTGGGATACATACCTATCTCTCCAGCAGATCCTATTTATATCACAGGCAAGGTTTAAGTCTTTAGAACAGGTAATTCTAGTGCTGTTTGTTTTGTGGATATGCAGGAGGTCCATTAGAGTGGGGTCTGACAATGCCCTGTATGCCAGGCATAGATCTCTCCTCAAAAGCCTGTAGGAGACAGAATACATAGATAGGGCCTTAAGGCAGTCTGCATAGGGCATTTTACTTACGCCCTGTATTCTTTTAGTGAGGAACCTCTGTGGACATTCCAGATGTTGGATATGCCTGGTTAGGTACATACCAAAGCAGGCATTGTACTCAGTGATAGGTCTGATGAATGCTGAATACAGTGGAACAATGACTTCCTTGGACTTAGATGCCATACCTTTGTTTATAAGTTGTGCAACATAGAATGATTTCCTCACCACTGTACACATGTGATGATCAAAGGCTAGATTACTATCTATGTGTGTTCCAAAGTCCCTGACTACTTGGTCAGCTCTAAGGGGTGTGTTGTCAATATGATAGTTACCAGGGATGGATGACTTCCCAAAGAATACTATTATGCATTTCTTGGCATTCAGCTGTAGTCCATGACTCTGACACCAGTTGTTTGTCTGTGTCAGCCCCTCCTGGGGAACATTTGTGTCAGTGTGAGATTCAATGACAGCTCCTAATTTATGTTCATAGGTTCATACTAGCCTATCTGCCCTGGGGCATTTATAAGCCTAGCCAGAGTGTGATTGGCTTTCACCACCCTTTGATTTTGAGTTTACTGTGCCCTTTTTAAGGTTAGTTTACTGTGCCTCTGTCTAGTAGTGACACAGAAGTAATCCCTGGGGTAAACCTACGATCCCCCATCCACTCATCAAGATTCCTCTTGAAGAGAGTCAGTGAGGGGCTCTGCCTGACATGGACTGGGATTCTATTCCAGAGCGAAGGGAGCCTCTGGGTTATGAATCTGTCCCTCCAGCATGTCCTATTTATTTCTGTGCTGAGGTTCAATTCCCTCGAGCGCGTGGCACTAAGGGATTTGGACTTTTTGAGGTGGAGCATGTCCATTAATTCTGGGTTGGACATAGCTTTATATGTCAGGCATAGATCACCTTTAAGTAGGCGGTATGCAACTGAGTAGAGCTGGAGTTTCTTTAACTGAGCAGCATATGGCATTTGTTTGAGTCCCTTGATCCTCTTTGTACTTTTGGGGTCTTTCTAGTTGCTGCAGGTGTCGGGTAAGGTACATCCCAAATGGGGCATTGTATTCTATTATGGGACTGATGAGGGATGAATAAAGGGGCACGATGACCTCCCTTGATCTAGATGTGAATCCTTTCATGATAAGGTGGGCTATATAGAAGGTCTTTCTAACCACTTTGGCAATGTGGTTGTCGAAGGAGAGATTACGATCAACTTGGGTTCCCAGGTCCCTAATTGCTTCCTCCATACTTAATGGGTTACCACCTATGTGGTAATTTGTGGGCACTTTGTTTTTGCCAAAGGGTATGACTATACACTTTTTGGCATTTAGCTTTAGGCCATGGCTCTGGCACCAGTTATCTATCTCTGTGAGACCTTTTTGAAGAATGCTCATGTCAGCTGGATAGTCAATTATGGCGCCCAGTTTGCAGTCATCTGTGAACTTGGTCAGCCACAGTCCTCCCGTGTTAGCCTGTACCTCAGAAAAATATATACCGAACAAGAGAGGTCCCAGGACTGAGCCTTGTGGGACACCACTTGTAACTGGTTTCACGTCTGACATGGCTCCAGCAATTCTGACTCTGTGGGTTCTGTCTTTGAGCCAGTTTGCAACCCATCTTGTGACACAGGGGTTTATATTTAAAATGGATAGCTTATCTATGATGCCTGAGTGGGGTATTGTGTCAAATGCTTTTGCGAGGTCCAGGTAGGCTGTGTGGACTACCTTCCCTTCATCTATGGCCTTGGTGACTGTTTCAAAGAAGTCAACCAGGTTCAAGAGGCAGGATCTGCCCTTGACAAAAGCCGAATTGGGTAGGATCTAGTGTCTGTAGGTCCCCAATGTCTTTGTTTATGAGTTCCATGATGATCCTTTCCATAGCCTTGCATACTAGGCTATTCAGGCTTATGGGGCGATAGTTTCCAGGGTCCGTAGAGGCACCACCTTTGTGGAGTGGAACCATTGTTGCTGTACGCCATTCTTTGGGAACATATCCTGTAGTAAGGCTGAGATTGTACAGCAGTTTTACGTGAGGGTTTAGTTCTGCTTGGAGTTCATGTAGGACGCAACCCGGGACACCGTCTGGTCCCATTGATGCAGTGTTTTTTGCTTTGGAGAGGGCGGCTTTCACCTGAGCATCTGAGGTGTTAGGGAGGCAGCACTCTGCTGGGATAGATATTTGCTCTTTGGGGGGGGGGGGTTGCACTAAACCTGTCTGCCAGGATGTTGGCAATGTCTGTGGGTTCAGTGTATTTTTTGTCATTTTGGATCAACTCTGAGCATATCTGGGAGTTGCATCCCAGGTTCCTAACATAACTAAAAAAAGCCTTGTGATTATCTTTAGTGTCCTGTGCAATTTTTCTCTCGAAGCTGGCCTTGGAGGATTTTATGAGGGATCGTAGTTTTTTGCTAGTACTGATCAGAGATGCCTTCCCTTTTAGGGATTTTGCTCTATCATGTAGTAGCTTCCTCCTTCTGTTGTACAGCTTATTTATGGCTGGAGTCCACCAGACTGGATGCCTGCCTTTGGAAGATTGGGTCTTGGTTTTGTTTGGGATAGCATGATCCATGCATTCCTGGAGGTGTCCATAGAATGCATTTATATAGGATTCAGCAGTTTGGGCCATAGTTTCCACTGGCCCGGGGTACTTGAAGGATTCCATCTCGGTTTTGAGAAGTGTGAAGTTTGTTTTTGAGAAGTTTTACACTGTGGTTTTCTGGGCTGGGGGTGGGGTCGGGATGTGGATATCCAGTGAGATTAATTTATGGTCTTATCTCACCAATGAGGGGTATACCTCTGGTATGGAGCATAGAGTCCCCATGTTGGTAATGATCAGGTCAAGTATGTTTTCCCCTCTCGAAAATTGTATAGAAATCCAACAAACCATGAAAATAGACTCCGCGTGTTCAGACCACAATCTTCTTTAATAAACAAAGAGTAAAATTCAGTAGATTCAGCGCTATCGTCTGCTGCAAGCAGACTTCATCAGAATAATGAATACACAGTTGGCTGTTGAATTGCAAATAACTATTACACCACGTTTCCTTTCGAAAAATGTTAGATTTAAAGCCACTAGTTATCTTACATAAGGTGATATCCAAGTAGTTTATATTTTGCTGTTCAATCTCATGGGTGAAGGATAAGATTTGCTTTGGATGGAAAAGAAAGGAAAGAAATTTCTGAATGGTAGGATGCAAAGCATTTAGAAAAGCATGCATTTTAAAGATTTGTGTTTACATACACTTCCTGCCTTTTGTGGCATGACCATACAAGGAAGTGATGCATTTACGGAATATTAGTGTTATAATTGCTTCAATTCACAGATTTAATTAATTATTAATTACAATTATGTAGTTAATTGTTTTAACACAAGAATATAAAAAAGAGAGGAACTGTGTATTCATTATTCTGATGAAGTCTGCTTGCAGCAGACGATAGCGCTGAATCTACTGAATTTTACTCTTTGTTTATTAAAGAAGATTGTGGTCTGAACACGCGGAGTCTATTTTCATGTTTTCCCCTCTTGTGGGAGTGGTGACTAGTTGTTCCATAGCATTTGAGTTTATAAATTCCAGGAACCTTTGGGCTAGGCTGTTGGGGCCTGAGTAATGCTCCCAGTCTATGTTTGGGTAGTTGAAGTCACCCAATATAATGGTGTTTGGAGAGATCTTCATATTCTCCAGTGTTTTCAGGAAAGCCAAGTGGGATTCCTGATTTTGAGAGGGTGGTCTGTAACATGCTACAAACTGCAATCATCTGCAAACTTAGTCAGTCAGAGACCACTGACATTGGCCTTGACTTCTCAGAAGTCAATGCCAAAAAGGAGCAGTCCAAGGACTGATCCCTGAGAGACTCCACATGTGACTGGCCTCTTTGTAGAGGTGGACTCCCCAATTCTAACTTCCTGGGTCCTGTCTGTGAGCCAGTTGGCTATCCACCTGGTGACATATGGGTTTGTACCTAACCTCTTGAGTTTGCCAACAATACTAAAGTGGGGTGCTGTGTCATATGTCTTGGCCTATGGGTCAAGGTAGGCGGTGTGAATGACTTTGCCCTCATCCATTGCTTTGGTGACCTTCTCAAAGAAGTCCACCAGTTTGAGTAGGCATAATCTGCCCTTGACAAAACCAAAATAGGTTGGGTCCAGTGTCTGGAGTTTTACTATATCTCCGCTGATCATCTTCATGATTATTCTTTCCATGGCTTTACATATAAGACTTGTGAGACTTATGGGTCTATACTTTCCAGGGTCTGTAGATAGCCCACCTTTGTGCAGAGGGATGACTGTTGCCTTTCTCCATTCATGAGGCACAAAGCCTGTTTGGAGGCTACAGTTAAATAGTAATACCAGAGGCCCTGATAGGTCATGTTTCATGCTATTAAGAAGGCATGCAGGGATGCACACACAATATGTTATACTGCCTCTAAAATCTGAATTCCTCATAGAATGCAATCCTGTCTAAAGTATCCTGAAACCACCTATCCAAGTGTAACGAGACACCTATCATCAGTAGTATATAACTATGTAGTTTCACACAGAATATGACATACTGCCTTAGTAACTGAATTTCTGCTAGCATTCAAATATGTGCTGAAGAATGTTTGTCTGTACAGTGTTTCGGTCCCCATCCTCTAATGTCAGTTGTACTCTGTAATGTTACAGACTTTGCAAAGTCAAACTAAACTTTATTGTCATTTAAAACTACATCTCTCTTGAAACGTTTCCCCACCCCCTCCCTGTTCTGGTAGTAGTTTAAATTTGGTGGCTTTTGTAGTGCCCGCCCCACTGTAGATTTGATCTAGGACACTCCCCCAGTCCCATCTCTTTACCGCATTCTACCTAATAAACCCTTTCTGCACTTGCTTTTAGTCCTTTTTAATTTAATTAAATTTTTTCAAACAGTGTGTGAACTAATATTGCTACATACTCAAGTGTGCCAGCTTGCACTGCATGTGAATTGTTTTTACTACTGTTTTTGCTACTTTTCTGGAAAAAAAAATGTAAGCCTATTTCCTACCTTTCTTGTAATCAGTGTTCCAGATACAGATTTGCTGTATCCAGGACTATTTGTAAGTTTCTGAGCCCCCAAGCCTTTCTGTGTTGGAGGGAAGCCTTCTAGCTTATCAGTGGGAGTGGTAAGCACTAGGTAACCTGTCTACCACATAAGGAGTGGTTCTGGCCCAGAATTTGTAGTTACTGGCCATTTGGGCGGTCTTCCATCTCTCTCAACTTTCTGATTTGAAGGCCTGCTTAACTTTCTGATTTGAAGGCCTGTATTTGCACTTGTTTCTGTCCTGTAACTCTTGGGCCCATCTCATTTGCTCACTCAAAAAAAAAAAAAAAAAAATCTGCTTTTACTGTATTTATTTTTCTTCCTACTTTATTTTGCTTTTGCGTCATCTTAAAAATACTCAGTTGTATTTATTACTGCTTGGTGTAACTCATTCTAAGCCTTTTAGTTTAAGCACTTGGGCTTCAGACTAGTTGTTTTACATTAGGAAGGTTTGTGGTCTGCACTGTTGTGGCAGGACAGGTAGCTTACATCCTTCTAAGTTGGGAACTGCTGATTGAGGGCTCAGTGATTGTTATTCTAAAAGTGTATTAATTCTGTTTTAAGCACTTGGGCTTCAGTTAGTTATTTTACATTAAAAGGGTTCGTGGTCTGCACTCTTGTGGGAGGAGAGGCTGGACTCTGCCCTTCTAGCTGGGAATTTCTGGTTAAAGGCTTATAGTGCCTGCATATCTAAACTGCTTCTTACTGAAATTGGTACACCTTGTTTGCTGTAGCATAGACTAGCTCCAGGCCTGCTGAATCTAGCTTTGTTTGTATAACCTGAGCACTAATCCAGGCATTCTTTAAAGTATTCAATTGTATTTATTACTGCTTGGTAGTAACTTGATTAAAGTGTAGCTATCATTCTAAGTCTTTTGGATTAAGCACTTGGGCTTCAGACCAGTTGTTTTACATTATGAAGGTTTGTGGCCTGCACTGTGGTGGCAGGACAGGTAGCTTACATCCTTCTAAGTTGGGAACTGCTGACTGAGGGCTCAGTGTCTGTTATTCTAAAAGTGTATTAATTCTGGTTTAAGCACTTGGGCTTCACGCCAGTTGTTTTACATTAAGAAGGTTTGTGGTCTGCACTGTAGTGGCAGAACAGGTAGCTTACATCCTTCTAAGTTGGGAACTGCTGATTGAGGGCTCAGTGTCTGTTATTCTAAAAGTGTATTCATTCTGGTTTAAGCACTTTGGCTTCAGGCCAGTTATTTTACATTAAAAGGGTTCGTGGTCTGCACTCTTGTGGGAGGAGAGGCTGGACTCTGCCCTTCTGAGCTGGGAATTTCTGGTTAAAGGCTTATAGTGCCTGCATATTTGAACTGCTTCTTACTGAAATTGGTACACCTTGTTTGCTGTAGCATAGACTAGATCCAGGCCTGCTGAATCTAGCTTTGTTTGTATAACTTGAGCACTAATCCAGGCATTCTTTAAAGTATTCAATTGTATTTATTACTGCTTGGTAGTAACTTGATTAAAGTGTAGCTATCATTCTAAGTCTTTTGGATTAAGCACTTGGGCTTCAGACCAGTTGTTTTACATTAGGAAGGTTTGTGGCCTGCACTGTGGTGGCAGGACAGGTAGCTTACATCCTCCTAAGTTGTGAACTGCTGATTGAGGGCTCAGTGTCTGTTATTCTAAAAGTGTATTAGTTCTGGTTTAAGCACTTGGGCTTCAGGCCAGTTATTTTACATTAACAAGGTTTGTGTTCTGCACTCTTGTGGGAGGAGAGACTGGACTCTGCCCTTCTGAGCTGGGAATTTCTGGTTAAAGGCTTATAGTGCCTGCATAGTTGAACTGTTTTTTACTGAAATTGGTACACCTTGTTTGCTGTAGCATAGACTAGATCCAGGCCTGCTGAATCTAGCTTTATTTGTATGCTGCTTGTTTGTTTGCTTGTTATTTCCCTGAAACGCTAATTCCACCTAAAACGTGGCTTTTCAGCGCTTCTGTGGATCCCTAGTGATATCTGCATTGCTTACTGTACTTATTTCCTTGTTTCACGTGAAAGAAAGTTACTCTTTGTCGTTTTTGCATTTAAGTTACCTGAAACACATTGCATTTAAGTAACCTGGCACTTGCTCAGTAAAGCAAATATTAAAAGCACTACACCCTCACAAACTCCCCTTGAGTACCTCATTCCCCATTGGCCCTTTTTTTCAATTATAAAGGAATTCCCAATACTATTCTAGCATGTCCAAAGGTCAGTTGTCAATCTCCTCTCCGGTCTAGCTGGTGAATCTGGGAATATTGAGGCAATGTTACAACTCCTCATGTACACAGACAACCCTCTCCTCCTCCCAACAAATTCCAACACATGTGAGAGATGCAACCATATAGCCATACTGGAGGCTAAGCTCTCTCAACTCTGTACTGGCAAAACCAGTCAGGAGAAGAAGGAAACCACACTCACTACAATTCCAGTCTCACATAGACCTACCACGACAGCAAACCAAACACATAAACACACAAAAACATACTCGGAGGCTCTAAATAAAAATCTGCCTAAGCAGCAGAGACCTCCAAAGCAGACACCCAAGCAACCGCTACCCCAAAACAAAACACATGCAACACATAGCTCACAAAGCCAGTGTGCTGAACAGTCACAGCCCTTAAGGCTAAACAACACACCTGATACACTTGTAATAGGTGACTCTATCATCAGGCACACTGACGTCCCGCTCACCAGGCTGAACAAGGAGAAGGTCACGGTGAGCTGCCTGTCGGGCGCTAGGATCCGCCACATAACACAAGCACTCAGGTCACTCCAAGGCAAGTACAAATATGACTCAGTCATTGCCCATGCTGGTGTGAATGACCTGAGACGTACTTCCCTGGACTACATGAAAAGAGACATAGAGGAGCTCTCTGAGCATGTAGCCCAGGCCGTTATGACCCTGACCTTGAGTAGCATCTTACCCTCACCAAGAATGATGCCACAATATGAAGACAAGATGATCAATTTCAACAATTGGCTTAAGTATTGGTGTCATTCAAAGGGAATCCAATGCCTGTCAGCCTGGGATGACATGTTCAACAAGCCACGATGCTTCGCTAGGGATGGCTTGCACCTGTCACCCCTGGGCTTTCGGATATTGGCAAAGGCTCTTGCTACCCCCATAGTGCTTTTTTTAGGCAAGGCTCAAAAGACAAACCCACCTCTATAAGTATCACAAGGGATAAGAAACTAAGAGTAATGCTACTCAATGCCAGAAGTCTAAACCTCAAGATGCACTTTTCGAAACTCTCCTTAGCATGGAGAACATCGATATCTGTGCAGTAACAGAAACCTGGTTCAAGGCTCCCGAGAGCACCCCAGTACTACCAGGTTATACCTCATACCATGCTTTTCGGCCCCAAAACTTGGACCGTACCACAAAAGAAGGGGGAGTATCAATATTCGTCAAAGATACCCACACCTCCAGGTTGGTGGCACAGCACGAAGCATCAGAGACTATCCATGTGCAACTAACAGTGGGTAAAACTGCCTTCCAGTTTATAGCCTGCTACAGACCACCCTCCCAAACCCAGGAACCCACTCGGCCTTCCTGAGAACACTGGAAAATATGAAGGTCTCTCAAAACACCATTATATTGGGCGACTTCAACTACCCAAACATAGACTGGGAGTATTACTCTAGCTCCAACACCCTAGCCCAAAGGTTCCTAGAATTTATAAACTCAAATGCTATGGAACAACTTGTTACCACTCCCACAAGAGGGGAAAACATACCGAACCTGATCATCACCAACATGGGGACTCTATGCTCCAGACCAGAAGTGTATCCCTCACTGGTAAGATCAGACCATAAACTAATCTCACTGGATATTCACATCCCGACTCCACCCCCTGCCCTGAAAACCACAGTGAAAAACTTCTCTAAAGCAAATTTCGCACTCCTCAAAACCGAGGTGGAATCCTTCAAAGCCCCCGAGCCTGTGGAAAATACGGCCGAGACCGCAGAATTCTTTATAAACGCATTCTATGAACACCTTCAGGAATGCATGGATCATGCAATCCCAAATAAAACCAAGACCCAATCCTCCAAAGGCAGATGTCCTGTCTGGTGGACCCCAGCCATAAACAAACTATACAATAGAAGGAGGAAGCTACTACATGATAGAGCAAAATCCCAAAAAGGGAAGGCATCTCTGATCAGTATTAGCAAAAAACTATGGGCACTCATAAAATCGTCTAAGGCCAGCTTCGAGAGAAAAATTGCACAGGACACTAAGGATAATCACAAGGCTTTCTTTAGTTATGTTAGGAACCTGGGTGGGAATTCCCAGATATGCTCAGAATTAGTCCAAAATGACAAAAAATACACTGAACCCGCAGACATTGCCAACATCCTAGCTGACAGGTTCAGCACAAATTCCCCCCCCCCTCCCCACCAAAAGGGCAAATATTTATCCCAGCAGTGTGCTGCACCCCTGACATCTCAGATGCTCAGGTAAGAGCTGCCCTCTCCAAAGCAAAAAACACAGCATCAATAGGACCAGACAGTGTTCCGGGCTGCGTCCTACATGAACTCCAAGAAGAGCTAAACCCAAACATAAAACTACTGTTCAGTCTCAGCCTTACTACAGGATATGTACCGAAAGAGTGGCATACAGCAACAGTGGTCCCTCTCAACAAAGGTGGTGCTTCAACGGAACCTGGAAACTATCGCCCCATAAGCCTGACTAGCTTGGTCTGCAAAGCTATGGAAAGAATCATCATGGACCTCATAAATAAAGATATTGGGGACCTACAGACACTGGATCCTGCCCAGTTCGGCTTTGTTAAGGGCAGATCCTGCCTCTTAAACCTGGTTGATTTCTTTGAAACAGTCACCAAAGCCATTGACGAGGGGAAGGTGGTCCACACAGCCTACCTGGACCTCGCAAAAGCCTTCGATACAATACCCCACTCGGGCTTTATAGATAAGCTCACCAGCTTAACTATAAACCCCTATGTCACTAGATGGGTTGCAAGCTGGCTCAAGGACAGAACCCACATGGTTAGAATTGCTGGAGCCATGTCAGACTCCAAACCAGTTACAAGTGGTGTCCCACAAGGCTCAGTCCTGGGACCTCTCTTGTTCGGTATATATTTCTCAGAGGTACAGGCCAACACGGAAGGACTGTGGCTGACTAAGTTCGCAGATGACTGCAAACTGGGCGCCATTATCAACTCTCCAGCCAATGCAAGCATCCTCCAAAAGGGCCTCATAGAAACAGACAACTGGTGCCAGAGCCATGGCCACAAGCTAAATGCCAAAAAGTGTATAGTCATCCCCTTTGGCAAAAACAAAGTGCCCACAAATTACCACATAGGTGGTAATCCATTAAGTACAGAAGAAGTAATTAGGGACCTGGGGACCCAAGCTGATATCAATCTCTCATTTGACAACCACGTGGCCAAAGTAGTTAGAAAAACATTTTATATAGCCCACCTAATCATGAAGGGATTCACATCTAGATCAGGGGAGGTCATCATGCCTCTTTACTCATCCCTCATCAGGCCCATAATTGAGTACAATGCCCCTTTCAGGATGTACCTTACCAGACACCTGCAGCAACTGGAAAGACCCCAAAAGTACCTCACCAAGAGGATCATAGGGCTCAAACAGATGCCATATGCTGCCCGGTTAAAGAAACTCCAGCTCTACTCAGTGGCATACCGCCTGCTCAGAGGCGATCTGTGCCTGACGTATAAAGCCATGTCCAACCCGGAATTAATGGACATGCTGCACCTCAGAAAATCCAAATCCCATCGAGCTACGTGCTCGAGAGACTTGAACCTCAGTACTGAAATAAATAGGACATGCTGGAGGGACAGATTCATAACCCAGAGGCTCCCTTCACTCTGGAATAAAATCCCAGTCCAGGTTAGGCAAAGTCCCTTATTGACTCTCTTCAAGAGGAATCTTGATGAGTGGATGGGAGATCGTAGGTTTACCCCGGGTATCACTTCTGTGTCACTGTTAGACAGAGGCACAGTATACTAACCTCGAAAAAGGGCATAGCAAAATTAATTTAAAATGGGTGGCGAAAGCCAAACACACTCTGGCTAGGCTTATAAATGCCCTAGGGCAGATAACCTAGTATGAACCTATGAACCTATGTGTAGATAAACGAAATGTTGTGCATCAGCTCAATTCTTGAGATTACAAAGGAAAGTGAAAGAACACATACAAGTAGAGGAATAAGCATAACTAACAAATACAACACTACTCCCAATACATGCAAGAAAGAGCAGAGACATTTACCAACACTCATATAAGAAAAGAATACCCTCTCCCGAGTTAACTACCCTATTTAAACTAATACAAAACACACTACAAATTGAAATGCTTAAGTTAGTTGTCTAATATTGCACTTGAGTGAGTTAAATAATACTGACTATGGATATAATAAATAAATATTGCTCTTACTTGGAATATATGTAAGTATATATTGCACAAATAAATAAAAATTGACTTATATGTTCAGACCCCTGAAGTCTAATCACTTTAAGACAGAAACTGTTACTGAATCTTGTAGTCCTGCAGTGGATGCAGTGGATGCTGTGATATCTCCTGCCCGATGATAGATGCTTAAACAGTCCATGCACAAGATGTGTGTTGCCCTGTATTATTTTGGTGGGCTCCCGGATACTTCTTGCAGGATAAAGATGTTATATTGATGGAAAACTGGAACCTGTTACCTTCTCTGCAACCCTCACCACTCTTAGTAGTCCCTTCCTTTCTGTAACTGTGCAGCTTCCAAACCACAGTGTGAAGTTGCAGGTTTATTACTGCTTTATTATTTCCAGCATTTGACTTTTGGAAGCATTCTGCTTAGCATACCTCTCAACCTCTTAGGGCAAGAAATCTGGACAAAGCCACAAATAATGGTGAGACAAAGACCCAAAAATAGGGACACTTTTTAAATATTGCTCTTATAAACTTAGAAAGCTGATAAAAATAACATGTTTTTGCATTAGCATGAATTTTCTGAAGGATATGACGTCTGAAATTCAGATGTCTGCCATTATTTTCTGTTTTCAGTCCTCAGTGATTGGCCAGAAAACCACAAATTTTAGAAGAGAGAAAAAATATGAGGCAAAAATCTGGACTTTCTATGAAAATTTGGGCAATTGAAAGGTATGCAGAGATGTACTGTTGTAAATGTTTATGCTTTGTATTATAGTAATTTTTCTAAATTTTACAATAGTGTTTTGCAGCTTTTCTCCACAGAGCTCTGCTGAAGGTTTTTTTCTTTTTAGCCCAGTCAGTCTTTCCCAGTAAACAAAAAATGAAAATAAGAATAAATTACTTATTTTCACATTTTTCTTGGTTTCCGATGTAATAGGGATGTAAGTAAGTGGGACTACAGTCTTCAAAATGCAAATAAATTAAAACAATATGAGCAAGGGATCTCAGCTGCCTAAAAGGAACAGATGAATAAAGTCCTGACCAGGACTCAGGTCCATTTAGAGCAGCAGACACTGCGATGAGCTGGTTAGGGACAGGTGGGAGTGACCAGCCTTTACTGTCTCAGCCATCACAGGAAAGAGGCTTGTGCAGATCACCCTGCAGAAGTGATACCTGTGGGTTAGGCCACAGATGTGTACATTCCAGGTGAGAAGGTGGGCTGTGGGGGATGGGCCTGCCAAAGACACCACCTTCTATATCAACATATCAGGAATGCCGAGTCACAAAGCCACATAGGCACAAAGTATAAATGGCATTGCACTGCACCTGCTAGACAGCAACGGAGGAAATAGGAAAAGGAAAACAAACAAACATGAAGGGATGTGCCCCAGTTAATGTCACTTGCTGGTACATAGAAGTGAGCTTCTTCTCACTGCCTATTCTTTCATCAGCTACACAGTATATGTAGGTGTATCAAATGCAGGAACATTTGGAGGTAACTATGTTTCAGGAAATGTCTAAGTAAAAGCTTTAAAAATAACCTTAAGGAAATGTGAATGTAGACCTTTAAAGGCATTCTTTGCAAGGAATTTATTAAATGCAGTTGTGAGGCTTGATTCTTAGGTGTGGCATGAGAAACTCAAACATAGTTTACATCCTAAGGAAGATTGCTTCATAAATGCATCTCATCTCACCTTTCTTGTCTTCAAAATGCATAATAAGCATATTTTACAACTGACTGATCCACACTTGTTGATATGTTACTTGCCCCATGATTAATTTGATGTTTCATGATCAGAAGATGTAATGCATGGTATTATACAGTGTAGCTTAATGACTTGCCAAGCAAGACACAATAGTAGGATAACAACTTGCTCCTTCACTGCAAAACATACATTATCATTAGGGAAAAAGGACTAGCTACTGCACTGCTTGAACCTTATAAGGCATGGGAAGCAACTATTTCAGTGAACTTTACGTAGCCCACTTGCCAACATTACTATCACTGTGGCATTTTCCTAATTATCTGTATATATATATATATATATATATATATATATATATATATATATATATATATATAAATATATATATATATATGTGTATGTATACATATATATATATATATATATATATATATATATATATATATATGGATATAGGTCATAAGATCGACAGCCACATTCACCGACAACAAAAACATCGACACCACATTATCGACAAACCATAAACACGACACCTCACATGCCCGACAAACAAGTAACCGACGGTCCACAAACACGAAACCCCATACACTGCACACACCACAATAACAACAATCAACTAACAAAACACATCCCCTTATCCAAAAACCACACACAGAACACAAGCACACCAAACTCCTCACAAACCCACACTAAACCTCACACACACAACTATGTACAACCCTAACCCAAATCCTTACCCTAAGGTCCGTCACTATCGCACACTCAGCTAACCCGCGCCCTAACCCTAACTCACTTAACCCACCCCTAACCCAAAAATACCACTACCGCACACTTACATAACCCGCCTAACCCTAACTCACTTAACCCCTAACCCAAAAATACCACTACCGCACACTTACATAACCCACGCCTAACCCTAACTCACTTAACCCCCTAACCCAAAACATACCACTACCGCACACTTACCTAACCCGCGCCCTAACCTAACTCACTTAACCCACCCCTATCCCCACAGACTGTCACTATCCACACTTACCTTACTCGCACCCTAACGTCCGTCACCACCGCATACTCACACAGCCTTCTTTCCAACTCACTATCCCTGGCGTCGGCATGTTCATCCGTAGCGTCGGTCTTCCGAGTGTCGATCATCTGGCGCCCACTAATCCGTTGTCGGTGATGTCGGCTGTCGATCTTCTAACCTAGACCCATATATATACACACACACACACACACACACACACACACACACACTATAAATAATAAAAATAAATGTACCTGAATTAAATACATACTCCAAGATCACACTACCCCTCTTAAATTCAGCATGAATTCCCTCAAAGACAAGACACATGATAAATTCCAAATAACTTCAAGCTCCTCAAAATTACAATAACATTTGTTGTATCCTGCAAATAAATGGATAGCTCAACTCAGACACAAAGCCATAGTTGCCTCTTATAGCTACTACTGCCTGAGATACAGCAAAACAACACATGAATAAAAAGCTGTTTAATGCCAGCAGATTTAAAATACAATAACTCATCTTACAATTACAGCCGTCTTCTTCATTGTGAGGGTGGTGATTGACTTCCCTTTGAAGGCTAAATTTACCTTCTCATTCTTGACTGTTATGGATGGAATGTGTTAGCTCTAGATAAATTCTACATTAGTCATAGTCTAGTATGGCTCATTGCTATAATAATGCATAAAGAGATATCGGCTCATAAAATCCAAAGTATAGACCTACTTTCTTCTTCTCCTTTCAGCTTTTCCTGTTAGGGGTCACTGCAGCGGAACAACGGTCCACAAAATGATTGGTACTGGAGTTTTACGGTGCTGAGTTGCCAGCCCGGTGCCCAAACTTCCACAGAAGGCACACACATGCACACACTCACACCTAGTGCCAATTTAGATATCGAGTCCACTTGCAGCACGTCTTTGGGATGTGGGAGGAAACTGTAGCAGCCAGAGGAAACCCACATGACCGCAGGGAGGACATGTAGACTCTGCACAGAAGGAACCCTCACTCAAGAATCAAACCAGAGAACTTCTTGCACCACCACATATAGACCTAAACATGCGAAAACATAAATGATGAATTCCCCCCCCCAAACTTTAGACTTCATGAAGCTTGTGATTTATAGTTGTTCAGGTCATGTGTTCATTCATACTGCCTTATCTTACAGATCAGGGTACATTTTCTGAGTGTATCAGAATGTGCTTAGTTAATCAGTTGTAATGAAGTTGGTTCTTCATGGCAAAATATTGAGAAGCAGCACACCTGTGTGTCAAAAGGCATGTCTTCAAAGTGGTGTTACCCATGATAAACAGCAGCAACAAAACAGGAATATGTAGTACATCATACAAAGGTTCCTGACATGCTGAAACCAAAATGTTCAAATTTTTAAGGAAACAGAAGGTTCCACCATGAATTTATACTGGTACTTTAGGTGGCACCTTGATAAACTAATAAAGGACTAGTCACAAAGCAGATATTAGATATTACATTAGTTTTGCAGTCCTTGAGTACTGCCAGGTGCAAGTTATGGAATAACTTTCTAAAATGGTGAAGAAGAGTAGATGGAAACAGGCATTGCCAATAGCCCCGGTAGTGACAGCATCACTCAAGATACCACCCAGTCCACACTGATATCAATAGTTAGTCATAAAAGTGATCTGTAATTCCAGCCTTGCAAACTCTGATCCATAGTAAGTTACTCCTTAACCTGCTAGATATAAGTAAACTCCAGGGTCTTACTCAATGTTTCCAGGCCTGTCTAGTAGTGTAATTTCATGTACCCATATCAGTGACAACCTTCATCATTTTCAATTCATTATTTAACAATGCCTTTGAGTATAGTTTAAAATGGTTTACCTTCATGTGTGCATTTTACACACAGGCGAACAGCAGATGTTTGAATGGACGTCTGCAAAGTTTGCAAATGTCAAACGCAAAAAGGTTTGAATGTGCAATGAGCGAATGCACAGTGATATTTGCTCATTGCAGATTCTGCATTTTGGGGCGGATTGCACTGTACTGGGGATCGGAAAATGGTCCCTTTCCCCACTGTAATGCGATCTCGGAGTTCGTATATTATAGTAGAGAGGGTGTGGGGGGTGCAGGGGGGCTTGCCCCCCCCCACATTACACTTCATTACATTTCTTATTCGACATTTATGTTTAAAAATCAGCAAATCTGCTTTTCAATTTGTGATTTTTCCAACATTGGAAACTGTCACTGTTTTGTTTTTCATGATTACGATTCGATCATATGAGCACTTGCACGAGTGTGTTTCGTCTATATAAAGGTAAACTATTTAAAACATATGCTTGTTGCTATGTCTTTGTTAGGCATATTGTTTTACTGCTTAACTGGTTTTAATTTGGTAGATGTGGATAGAAGACTTATTGGCCTGATAGTGTGCATGCTGTTATTTTTACCAGTCTGATTATAAAATGCTCTTTTTATACATTTAGCGTTATGCAATATGCTTGGCAGCACTGTACAGCTCTGTCCTGGGGTCATCACTGAAAAATGGCTGTAACTTAATTAGATTTATCAGGTAAATAAAATGAAATGACTAAAGATGTCGAAAGTTAGTCCCCACTTCTTCCAACTCTTCCTGTAGTGTTCTGCTCCCTTCCCCAGCCATGTCATTTATCCTTGCACTGAAAATGGATTTACCTGTTACTCTTCCCAATAATGGCACTACTTAAGCATCTTCTCAACCATAGAGCTAAGGTCTTAAGAAAATAGTTTGCTAACAACATGTTTTTCTTCTCCTTTGGAGTCTTAAGCCACTTTCTTGTGGGACTTCATTCTGGATGATCCCAACATTATTTCTGTAGACTAACACATGCATTAATTTTAATACATTTTACACACACACATACACACACACACACACACACACACACACACACACACACACACACACACACACACACACCAAAAATAAATAAATACAAATGCTGACCTACTGCACGCACGCACACAAGCTACACAGTTCAATACCTCTAACAGAAGTCCAACCAACATATTTCCTTATTTAAATCCAAACAATTAATCATGAAGTTTTTGCTGAAGAAACAAAAACTTCCTAAGGTTCAAAGCGTCTTGCACAGCCCAAAAAATAACTTGTGCTTGTTAAAAGGTGATTTTATTGGCAATTTATTAAAAAAACAATGATAAAATAAGCGCTTTCATTTTACAATGGTCTGAAGAAGTTTTCCATTGTAAAACAAAATAGCTTATTTTATCATTGTTTTTTTCAATAGTATATTTGTGGATAAAATAGTACTGTACCTCAGGTTTCTGGATGATATTTTTACCCTATGAAAAGGAAACGAGAATGAATATTAAGGATTTTTTTGTTATATCAACAGCACCATTGGTTTCTTGAGATTTACCACTTAGAAAAATGTTAATGAAATAAATGTTCAAGATGTAGTAATTATTAAGGATGTTACAAATAATAGATTTGTCTCTAACATTTCCTGAAAGCAAACTTTTTCCATTCGGTATTTTCATTTTGCAAGTTGACGTCCACATGGTCAGAAAGGGAATTTATTTAAAGGGCAATTGGTTAGGCTTTCCCAGCTAATATCTGATGCTGCATTATTTTTGAATGAAATTCAGGTTGTCAAAGAGATTTCAGGACCAGTGTTATCCTGACAATATTTTAGATCATGTTATTGATGAGGTTTTGAGACAGACAAATTTTAAACCTGTTCTTTTAGATTCATGTTAATGTTTCAAAAAGTGAACCAAAACAAATAGGAATCTAAGTGATTTTACCAAAGCAATGGTTTTGCCCTACAGTAGGAGGATTCACAAACTTAAAGAGCAAATCATAAAAATTTCAAAGAGTGTGTTTGAAGCAACAGGATTATTACAAAGTTTTAGTGAAAAACCCTTATTTGTATATAAAAGGAAACCAAATCTGAAGAATATGTTAGAAAAGAAACAGGACCCAAGGCTAGTTGGAGTTATGACAAAAACTTGGAATGTGTAATCTATGTTCATTTATATTAGAAAATAGTGAGGTAATTGTATATCCAAGTGGTGCACCAGAAGGTGGTGTTGTGTTGAAATGTGCAGGGAATTTTAGTTGTTTTAAAAAGGGAGTGGTGTACCTGGTGGTATGCCACCCCTTTACCACATTTTATGTTGGCAAAAAGGAGCATGCTGTAAAGAATCATATTTATGAACATTACTATGCCATTAGAAAAAAGATGTCAATAATCTTTTTATCTAGGCACATTGACAGTCACCAACATTTTATTAAGTTTAATTTTTTAATCGTTGAGAAGGTGATGATTAAAGAGAGAGGAGGTATGTGACAAGATTTCCTGAATCACATGAAATGGCAGTTGTGTTTAAATGCATCACAATTGCCAGGCTTGAACTCTATTATATAGATTTATGGATCCATAGATTGTTAATAGGCTAACGACAGGGTTTTTTCTAAGCCTAGCCAAGTTTTCCCAAAAGAACAGTGATGTCCTGTATCCAAACAGGACATTAAGGGCCAGGTATTTATAAGCTACCTCTGTCCATAAAGGACATGGGTGCCAGGCCTGGTGTAAATTTCCTATTCCCCATCCACTGGTCTAGGTTGAACTTAAAATGGGTAACAGACAAACTCAACTTCACATGGATGGGAAGCCTGTTCCATAGGAGGGACAGTCTCTGGGACACATATCTGACTCTCCAGCATGTTCTGTTTAACTCACAGGCACAATTCATGTCCCTACCCTTGTATCCCTGATACTCTTTGACTTACGCATATGTAAGACATTCATAAGTGTGGGGTTTGCAGATCCTTGGAAGCTAGGCACAGATCACCTCTGAGCAATCTATAGGATACTGTGTAAAGGGAAAGGGCATTAAGACACTCTACATAAGACAGGTTTGTTACACCTTGTATTCTTTTTGTAAGAAAACTCTGAGCTCTAGTTGCTGCATATGCCTGATCAGGCATATTACTCTATGACTGATCTGATAAGGATGGAGAAAAATGGGTAATGACCTCTATGAACCTAGATGCCATGCCCTTACTTATAAGTTGCCTATAGGTTCATAGGTAGGTACTAGGCTATCTGTCCTAGGGCATTTATAAGCCTAGCCAGAATGTGTTGGCTTTCGCCTCCCTTTTAGATTTGATTAGATTCCTGAGCCTCTGTCCAGCAGGGCCATAGAAGTGATCCCAGGAGTAAATTTACGATTTCCCTTCCACTCGTCAAGATTTCTCTTGAAGAGTGTCAGTGAGGGGCTCTGCCTAACATGGATTGGGATTCTATTCCAGAGCGAGGAAAGTCTCTGGGATATGAATCTATCCCTCCAGCATGTCCTATTTATTGTTGTGCTGAGGTTTAAATCCCTGTAATGTGTAGCTCTAAGGGATTTGGTTTTCTTGAGGTGGAGCATGTCCATTAATTCCGGGTTAGACATGGCCTTGTACGTCAGGCAGAGATCACCTCTGAGTAGGCGGTAAGCAACTGAGTAGAGCTGGAGTTTCTTTAGTCGAGCTGCACAGGGCATCTGTTTGAGGCCCATGATCCTCTTGGTGAGGTACTTCTGGGGTATTTCCAGCTGTTGCAGGTGTCGGGTAAGGTACATCCCAAATGGGGCATTGTACTCAATTATGGGCCTGATGAGGGATGAGTAGAGGGGCACAATGACGTCTCTTGATCTAGATGCTTACCCTTTCGTGATTAGGTGGGCTATATAGAAGGTTTTTCTAACCACTTTGGCAATGTGATTATCAAAGGAGAGGTTGCTATCTACTTGGGTCCCCAGATCCCTAATTACATCTTCCATACTTAGTGGATTACCACCTAAGTGGTAGTTCGTGGGCACTTTGTTTTTCCCAAAGGGGATGACTATGCACTTTTTGGCATTTAGCTTGAGGCCATGGTTCTGACACCAGGTATTTGTCTCCATAAGACCCTACTGGAGGATGTCTGTGTCAGCCAGAGAGCTAATTATGGCTCCCAGTTTGCAATCATCTGCGAACTTGGTCAGCCATAGTCCTGCCGTGCTTGCCTGTACCTCAGAAAAGTATATACCGAACAAGAGGAGTCCCAGAACTGAGCCCTGTGGGACACCACTTGTAACCAGTTTGGAGTCGGACATGGCACCCGCAACTCTGACCATGTGAGTTCTATCCATGAGCCAACTTGCAACCCATCTCGTGACATAAGGGTTAATGTTCAAGCTGGTAAGATTATCTATAATGCCAGAGTGGGGTATTGTGTCAAAGGCCTTTGCGAGATATAGGTAGGCTGTGTGGACTACCTTTCCCTCATCTAATTGTGCCTCATTGTCCTAAACTAGAGCCCTATCTGTTACCTGCACATAAATGTATACCACATCAGAGGTATGATGACATACATGTAACACTGCTATGTTATGAACAATGTAAAACTGTTTATTGACTATTGTAAACTGTATCTGTCTGTAGTTTATACCTATAAGTGTCAATAACTAGATACCCTAATGGATCTAGATGAAATATGTACCCAAGTTTGTCTGTATGTTCTGTAAAATTGTCTCTTTGGAGCTTTTCGCCCCGGGCCTCCACTGAAAATGGACATGTATCCAGCTGGACTATCCCGGTTAACAAATGTAAAATAAATAAAATAAATAAATAAATGGCCTTGGTAACTGTTTCAAAGACATCTACTAGGTTTAAGAGGCAAGATCTGCTTTAACAAAGCCGAACTGGGTAGGGTCCAGTGTCTGGAGGTTCCCAATGTCTTTGTTTATGAGATCCATGATGATGCGCTCCATAGCCTTGCAGGCCAGGCTAGTCAGGCTTATAGGGTGATAGTTTCCAGGATCCATTGTGGCGCCACCTTTGTGGAGCAGGATAACTGTTGCTGTATGCCATTCTTTGGGTACATATCTTGTAGTAAGGCTGAGTTTGAACAGTGAATTTATGTGAGGGTTTAGTTCTTTTTGGAGCTCGTGTAAGACGCAGCCTGGGATACCATCTGGTCCCATTGATGCTGTGTTTTTGGCTTTGGAGAGGGCTGTTTTCACCTGTGTGTCTGTGATGTCTGGGGGTTTACATTCTTCTAGGATGGACACGGGCCCTTTTGGGGGTGAGGGGGGGTAAAGTTTGCACTGAACTTGTCAGCCAGAATGTTGGCATTGTCAGTGGGTTCAGTGTATTTTTTGCCATTTTGCACCAACTCAGAGCAGATCTGAGAGTTGCCACCTAGATTCTTGATATAGCTAAGGAAGGCCTTGTGATTATCTTTAGAGTCTTTGGCGATTTTTCTTTCGAAGCTGGCCTTGGATGATTTTATGAGGGATTGTAATTTCTTTCTAATATTGATCAGAGATGCCTTCCCTTTTTGGGATTTTGCTCTATCATGTAGTAGTTTACTCCTTCTGTTGTATAGCTTATTTATGGCCGGGTCCACCAGACTGGTCTCCTCTTTTTGGAGGAGTGAGTCTTGGTTTTGCTTGGGATGGCTCGATCCATGCATTCCTGTAGTGCTCATAGAATGCATTTGTAAAGGATTCTGTGGTTTGGGCAGCATTTTCCATTAGCCCGGGGGCTTTGAAACATTCCACCTCTGTCTTTAGAAGTGTGAAGTTTGCTTTTGAGAAATTTTTCACAGTGGTTTCCTTGGCTGGGGGTGGGGTCAGGATGTGGATGTCCAGTGTGATTAGTTTATGGTCTGATCTTACCAACGAGGGGTTTACCTCTGGTGTGGAACATTAAGCCCCCATGTTGGTGATGACCAGGTCCAATATGTTGTCACCTCTTGTGGGAGTGATGACCAGTTGTTCCAGGGCATTTGAGTTTATAAACTCCAGGAAACGTTGGGCAAAGGAGTTGGGACTTGAGTAGTTTTCCCAGTCAATATTTGGGTAGTGAAATCACCCAATATCATGGTGTTTGGTGAGACCTTCATATTCTCCAATGTTCTCAGTCAATGTTTGGGTAGTGAAATCACCCAATATCATGGTGTTTGGTGAGACCTTCATAATCTCCAATGTTCTCAGGAATGCCGAGTGGGGGTCCTGAGACAAGGTGGGTGATCTGTAGCAAGCTACAAACTGAAAAGCAGTTTTGCCTACTGTTAGTTGCACATGGATGGTCTTCGAGGCCTCGTGCAGTGCCACTAACCTGGAGGTGTGGGTATCCTTGATGAAGATGAATACACCCCCACCTTTTGTATTTCAGTCCGAGTTCTGGAGCCGAAAGGTATGGTCTGAGTTATAGCCTGGTAGTGCTGGGGTGCTCTCTGCAGCCTTGAACCAGGTTTCTGTTACTGCACAGATATCGATTTTCTCCATACTGAGGAGTGCCTCGAGTGTGTGCATTTTGAGGTTTAGACTTCTGGCATTGAGTAGCATTACCCTCCATTTTTTATTTCTTGTGTTGTCTGTGGACATGGGTTTGTCTTTTGATCCTTGCCAAAAAAGGCGCTATGGGGGTAGCAAGAGCCTTAGCCAGTATTTGAAAGCCCAAGGGTGACAGGTGTAAGCCATCTCTAGCGAAGCAACATGGCTTGTCGAGCATGTCATCCCAGGCTGACAGACACTGTATCCCCTTTGAATGACACCAATAGTTTAACCAATTGTTAAAATCGATCATTCTGTCTTTATACTGTGGCATCATTCTTGGTGAGGGCAAGATGCTACTCAGGATCATGGCCATACTGGCCTGGGCTACATGATCAGAGAGCTCCTCTATGTCTTTTTTCATGTAGTCCAGGGAGGTACATCTCAGGTCATTCACACCAACATGGGCAATGACAGAGTCATATTTGTACTTGCTTTGAAGTGACCTGAGTGCTTGTGTTATGTGGCGGATCCTGACACCTGACAGGCAGATTACAGTGACCTTCTCCTTGTTCAGTCTGGTGAGCGGGACATCAGTGTGCCTGACAATACAGTCTCCTATTACTAGTGTATTTGGTGTGTTATTTAACCTTAAGGGCTGTGATTGTGTGGCACATAGACTTTGTGAAGTATGTGATATGTGAATATTGTTGTGGGATAGTGATTTCTTGGATGTCTGCTTTGGAGGTCTCTGCTGCTTTGGCAGATTTTTATTTAGAGCCTCCGAGTATGTTTTTATGTGTTTATGTGTCCTGTCTGCTGGTGCAGATATGATTGGTCTATGTGAGACTGGTTGTGTGGTGCGAGTGGATCCATTCTCCTCCTGACTGGCTGTTCCAGTCTTGGGTTGAGAGAGCTTGGCCTCCAGTTTGGCTGTATAGTTGCATCTCTCACATACATTTGAGTTTGTTGGAAAGAGGAGAGGGTTGTCTGTGTACATAAGGGAATTGCAACATTGCCTCAAGATTCTCAGATTCACCAGCTGGACTGGAGTGTAGACCTGAAACTGCCCTTTGGACATGCCTGAATAGTTTAATGAACTGTTTTATTGATTGTCCGGATGGGACGGATAGGGAGCCTTTTAGTTCTATATAGTATACGGGGGGGGGGTGCAGTGCTAGCATTTGTTAGTGCTTACTGAGAAATTTGAGCAAGTGTTGGGCTGTAAAAGGAAGGTTGAGTGCTTAATTTGAGAGTTTGACTAGTTCTAAGGGAAAAATTGAAGAGCAGACTTTCTGGAGCTGGGAGTAGTTTAAACCTGCATAACTGGCACTGCGCAATGCTGCGCAGTGTGAAAAACCACGCAAATGTGGGTTTTAAAGCAGGGAGATTGAAAGAGATAGGAATTAGCCCAAAACAGCCAATAAGCTACTAGTTGCTGGGCTGAGGCCACTCCCCCAGGGACAGATAGGCTGCTCAAAGCTCCCCACTCTCACTGGTGAACAGAGAAGCTTCCTCCTATCCAAGTAAGGATATGGGCAACACAGGAACTTGTACCACAGCACAGAATTCAGCAAAACCTGAAATCTGGAATAATCTAGCTTAGAAAAGGCGGGAAATAAGAATTTTGTTTGTTTTTTTTTTTTTGCAGAACAATCAGTAACTTTACACAAAAAACACTGTAAATGCCATAAACAGGCTAGCACACTTGAGTGCGTAGCCTACAACAGTTAAACAGCACAAAAATGACTTTAAACGAATTTTAGAAGTGCAAACAGTAAAAAATAGTAGAGTATTCAAAAATAGCTTTTTTAAATCACAGATATGCTAGAAACTCGCTTTTCGGCGAGAAAATGCAGTCGCAGGAAGAAATGCAGAGAACAAATACTTAATCACTTGAAAGTCTCTGTTTTGCCCCTCTGCTGCTTGTAGCACTCTGCAGGACACCACAAGGAGCTCTGCTGAGTTGTATACAGGCGCAAAATTGCGCAAATGCGGGTTTTAAAGCAGGGAGATTGAAAGAGATAGGAATTAGCCCAAAACAGCCAATAAGCTACTAGTTGCTGGGCTGAGACCACTCCTCCAGGGACAGATAGGCTGCTCAAAGCTCCCCACTCTCACTGGTGAACAGAGAAGCTTCCTCCTATCCAAGTAAGGATATGGGCAACACAGGAACTTGTACCACAGCCCAGAATTCAGCAAAACCTGAAATCTGGACTAATCTAGCTTAGAAAAGGTGGGAAATAAGAATATATTTTTGTTTTTCATTTTTTTTTTTTTTTGCAGAACAATCAGTAACTTTACACAACAAACACTGTAAATGCTATAAACAGGCTAGCGCACTTGAGTGTGTAGCCTACAACAGTTAAACAACACAAAAACAACTTTAAACGACTTTTAGAAGTGCAAACAGTAAAAAATAGTAGAGTATTCAAAAAATAGCTTTTTTAAATCACAGATATGCTAGAACCTCGCTTTTCGGCGAGAAAATGCAGTCGCAGGAAGAAATGCAGAGAAAAAAAAACTTAATCAAAAGTATCTTAAGACTTAAAGCTGCAAAGATTTGAATTATTGAAAATGAATTGCGCTATGGTTTAGGTAAATATTTTCAAATCTGAAAAATATTATAGTGTGTTCAATTTAATAATTTGGTTCTATTTGATGTTTATTTTTAATTGGTCCTGTAGAGTCACATGACCATGGTGTGGTCTTTAAATTTAATGTTCTGTAAAATGAATTTTCTGATGAAGTTATTTGTGAATTTTATGAACAAAAGTACTTGGTTTAATTGATTTCAGTAAACAGTACTAAAACATGTTAGACCAGGTCTCCATTCTTTTCTTGGTTTTGTATTCTGCATATCATTTGGAAGTTTATCATTTTGCAAATACGTGGAAAGAATTATCATAGAATTAATAAACAATGATATACACACATACATGCATATATATACATACAAATATTCTAGCCCAGTTTGGTTTCATCAAAGGCAGGTCATGCCTGCTTATTTTCCCTACCTTGACCTGGCCAAAGCTCTCAACACAATACTTCACTCAGGCATTGTTGACAAACAAAATTAGGTAAAACCACATTGTCATTCACAAGATAGCAAGCTGGCTCATAGGTTGGACCCATAAATTAAGATAAAGGAGTCTAGTTCCTATCTCTACAAAATGGACAGTCATTTGCAGCTTCCCTCAGGGGTTGGTGCTGGGGCTTCTCCTTTTGGCATCTATTTCTCCGAGATCAAGGCCAACATCAAGGGCCTCTGGATGACCAAGTTTGCAGTTGATTGCACCTGAGTACAGTCACAGAAGCCCCCAGTGATGTAAATAGGCCTGACACAGACAAATAACTGGTGACAGTTCCATGTTATTAAATTCAATGAATAGTATCCTTTGGGAAGATGGCTACCCTTGGAAATGACCACATTAATAGTACAGTCCTAGGAGTATACCCAGTGGTCAAGGATCTAGGAATGCATGTAGACATTATTTGGCCTTTGACCATCATGTGTCTATGGTGGTAAGGAAATCATTCTGTGTTGCACAACTTATAAGCAAGGTTATGGCATCTAGGTCCAAGGATGTCATTGTTTCTGTGAACTTGGCCCTCATCAGACCAATCATTTAGTACAAGGCCCCCTTCAGTATGTACTTGGCCAAACATATGCAGCAACTGGAGCAAACTCAGAAGATCTTCAAAAAAAAGAATAAAGGGCTTATGCAACATGTCCTATGTGGACCGCATCAAAGCCCTCTCCCTGTACACAATATCCTATAAGCTGCTGAGAGTTGACTATGCCTGGCTTACAAAGCATACTCCGATCCTGCTCTGATTGACCTGTTGCATATCTGCAAAACTAAAAGCATCAGAATTGCCTGATCTAGGGACCTAAACCTTCCCTGCAGCATAAATAAGACATGCTGGATGGACAATTATGTGCCTCAGACACTACCCCTTCTCTCTATAGCTCTTCTGTCCATTTTCAAACAGACCTCTTCCTTAACCCAATTCAAGTATAAATTGGACAAACAGATGGGGAATCATAAATCTACCCCTGGTCTGGCAATTATGTCTCTAATAGATAGAGGTGGCCTGTAAATGGTTGACCATCCATGCCAAAGTTTACATATAATCTGTAAAATAGCCCTAGAGTATCAATATACCAGATAGATTTGGGGAGTAAGGCTAGGCTTAAAAATGTTCCATGGGGGTTTAATTTAGTTATCACCTATGAACTTATGGACGTGCAGTGTGTGTGTGTGTGTGTGTGTGTGTGTGTGTGTGTGTGTGTGTGTGTGTGGGTGTGTGTGTGTGTGTGTGTGTGTGTGTGTGTGTGTGTGTGTGTGTGTGTGTGTGTGTGTGTGTGTGTGTGTTGGAGTTCCAGTATTCACTTTTACTCAATTCCCCAATACATGTTTACTTGTGTATGTGTTCCAGTATTCACTTTCAAGTCAGTCCCTCAATGGTCTAATACACAGACTTTTGCCCTAATGAAAGCAAGCACTGATCTGATGCCATTGTCTGGTTACGTGGGGCAGAGCACTGTCTGAATGTCTCACATCCTGTCATTGACTACAGAAAACATCTCATTGCAAGCTTGGAGCCTTGATCCTTTACACTACTACCAGCCCTTTGTGAACAGCTTCATTTTCTGATAACTCGCTAAAAGATTATATTTAGTGATACCAGGCATTAGAGTTTCATACTTTTCTTGCTTAACCTGTTGTTCTGATAACTTTCAAGTTAATTATAGTAGCCCACCTTCTACCTGCCACTGATTTTGTTTCATATTTCTGCCCTGTCTCTCTTTTTTGTGGTAAATCACTGAGGATTTAAATCAGTCAGTAATGTATGTCATTAGAGTTTTATAGTGTTTAACGTTCACAAAATGCATGTCCGTATAACACCTATGGTTGTATATTCTTAAGTAGTTACTAGACATACAGTTCAGGAGACCATTAATGAGTCTAGCCCATATACCCAATTACAGAGAAGCACTGTCTTCTTAAGTGACTTAATTAAGGTCACACAGCAGGCAAATGAAGACTGAGAGAATCAGACCCTGTACCCCAGAAAATAGCTCATTAATAGCTCATAGTCTTAATCCCCTAGCTGCCAGAATAGATATGTGTATCTGTGAATGTCTGTTAATATTTGAAGTGAATTAGAGATGTCTGGCAGTTAAGGCTATGAGATATTAATAAACTGCTGCTTGTAGTCAGAAGTACTGGGTTTGCATCCTTAACCTCCATTTGCCTACTGTGTGATGTTCAGCAAGTTATTTAGCCAGACACTGCTCCCAGGTCATGCCTGGAAAGGGACACTTTGTTTAGTCGGTTTACATGGTTAACAAAAAAATAAAATAATTAAAATTTGTTCCCTTCCGGGCCTTGTTCCTCCATTACTTTTGGCTTTGTCCAGAATTCTTGTGCAAATAAATTGAGAGGCATTTTGGTCTGTTCCTTGTAAAATCTGAGACTGTTCTTAAAAATGTCTAAGCTAGTGCTTGCTTTATTGTAATTTGGTAGTCTGTTCCATGTGTCAGCTGCTCTCTCAGATAACCAATTAGTACACTTCTCATTCCTAATGAATCTTCTACATAGGTTGTCTGATGATTCTCCTCTAAGATTTAACAACCCTGAACATTCCCAGAGGTAGTTGTCACTAAATGACTTATATTTCTGAAGAAGGTCTCCCCTTAAATATCTGTATGAGACACTGTACAAGTTCAAATATTTTAGTCTTTCATAATAACTTAAATTTTCACATCCATTTATGTCTTTTGTATATTTCAGCTGTACTCGTTAAATTTACTCATGCTTGTATTCTTACGTTTTCATAGTTTTATTCCATACTTAAGTTTAGAGCTAATGTAACTAACAATGACTTCATAATTTCTAATTTCCTAGACTTTACAAATCTTTTTTTATAAAACCTATAGTTCTATAACTGTCATTAACCAGTTAGCTGATATGATTAAAAAACTCTAAGCTGGATCTACCCTTATACCCAGGTCCTGAAATTAATCTACAGTTTCAATCACTGTGTGCTGCATTAAATATTCACCTTTCAGTATGCCCCCAAAATCTCATATGATTTTTTTTATGTATTTATCAGTATATTATTATCCTGCACCCAAATGGTCAGCATATTCAAGTTATTTTGCTGACATACCCTATCTGTAACACATAATCAGTTTTTCCCAATTCAAGTAATTTGCATACAGACTGTAGAACACCTCAGATAAAAAAGATTTGAAAGATACAATTAAACAAATATGGACCACCTAGGACAGAGGCCTACGTGACACCCAAACTGTAACAAAGAATTTCAACTGTCCAGTTGCTGTATGATACTTGTCATGTCCTTTTGTAAGCCATGCATCTATCCATCATATCAAGAATACATCAACACCTAGTTGTTCTAATTGATTGATCAGTGTTTTAAGTATGACCCTGTCAAAAGCTGAAGTTAAATCTATGTAAATTACATCACAGTACAAATTTACATTCATAGCTGTTATGATATTGTTATAGAACATCATATTACAGGTGATAATAGATTGATTTACAAAATATGCATGCAGTTATATGGTTGCAAGTCCCAACCTTTCCAGTTCTGACAATAACTTATCCAGTATTACCTTCTCAATTATTTCTCCACAACATGAAAGTAGACTTAAGGGACTGTATGACTCTAGGTTTGTTCTACTCCCCTTTTCCTTAAAGACAGGCTTAATAAGCACATCTCCAGTCTTGATGAATCTCCCCATATTCATATACAACCTAGTAAATGATAAATATGACAATACTGTAAGTTTTTGTTGAAATGTTCTCAGGTCATTATTATGAATTCCATTTACTCCCTGTGCTCTGCTTGGATACAGTTTGCATAGTACTTTTTCAGTATAATCTAATAAAATTAGGTTACCTGAATGCCACTAGCACAACTTATCACCCCCTTTGTGGAGGCAAACTGTTCTGCATAAGATTTTGTAAATATATTTATAATCTGTTGTATCTGAGAATACATTTTAGAAACCACACACTTTATCAGTTTGTATGTCTTTACTCCTTCCACATCTTTTGTATCTATAAAATGGTTTCCTATTATGCTCAATATCTTTATATATATTTTCTTCAAATTTCTCTTGATCTTGTCTCACACTTAGTACATTTTAGACTTTGCATCCTTCAGAAAATTTTTCATTGCATGTCCTTCAGACACCACTTGCTCCATTTACAGAGACACACACACGCACACACACACACACACACACACACACACACACACACACACACACACACACACACACACACACACACACACACACACACACAAATGCAGAAAAGCCTCCTGCTCAGACATTGCTAGAATCTCAGAAGTGAAAGGAAAATATAACATTAACCCATGACTGGGTGTGGGCAATGCTGGATTTACCCATGGTTGGTTTGGTTTGATCACAAGGGTAAAGCCTGAGTGACCAAACAAAGCCAACTGTGGGTAAATCCAGCATTACCCACACCCAGCCATGGGTTATTGCTATCATACAATGATATTATTCAAGAAAGAAATTGCTTATTTTTCTTAAATAATGTCTTTGTATAATGACGCTGTGGTGTTCTTCTGCATTGCTTCCAGATTCTGTCTTTTGGTGATATACTGCGCGTGTGTATGGGACTTAAGTTCCTATGCTTACACTGTACATCAGTGCTTTAGAAAGGAAGATCTCTGTTGCTATTTTTTTTTAAAGAAAAAAATAAAACTGTAACCTCTGGACAGTTTAGAAGTACCGCATGAACTTCAAAATGGGTACAAACTATTAATCCTTAACTCCAGAATTCCAGCATATATAACTAAAATTAAACAGTTCAAACCCTGGTTATTATCTGAATTACAGTTCTTCTTAGATATTAATTACGCCACAGAGATAAATAAAATAATGATATGGGACTCATTAAAAGCTTACATATATGGTAAAACCCTAACCTGGTATAAAAAAATCAGAATGAAATTCTGAATTATTAGATCTACAATCCAAACTTTTGTCAGTAAAAACTGAAAAAAATCAAAATCATTTGGAGATGAAGAAAGTAGAAGTTTTAAACAATAAATACAATGAAATTCTAACACACAAAACTAGTTTAGCTTTAGAAATACTAAAAATTAATACCTTGGCCACTTCTCTCAAATATCTACATAATGTATCCACAAGAATCAAAATACAATCAAAGGCTAATAACATTAAAAGTAAATTCCATGAAAAGAAAGGGAAAAATGTCTCAGATATTGGTGACATTCTTGATGCCTATAGAAATCACTATATGGGACATTTCCAAAAAGAAAATATACATATCGATTAATTAAATCTAGATGAAAAATTTTCTAATTTAAAAAAAATACCAGAAAAATTAAAACTAGATCTGCAAGCACCCATGTCTTACAAATAAATTACAGATGCAATAAAAGAGGGTAAAATAATAACGCTCCAGGTATACATAGCATAATTATGGAAATATGTAAACTTTTTCCTTCAGAGATACTATCCCTCTTCCATAAAACTCTTATTAGAAATTCAGTCACAAGCTTTAATACCACCGTCTTGGAGATATTCCTTAATCGGACCAATCCTAAAGGAAAACAAATCCCCAAACCTCTGTACCTCATATAGACCTATATCATTATTAAATAATGACTATAAGATATTTATGACAATATTAACTAACAGAATGAAAATACCACTATCCAAAACAATAAATAATGATCAAACTGGATTTATATATCATAGACACACACATGACAATATTAAAAGGATAATTTCTTTTTATAGATTATTTTAATAAAGAAAATAAAGAAACACTCATAATTGGCTTAGATATAGAGAAAGCCTTTGATTTCCTAAATTGGAACTATTTATTTAAAATCCTAATGCTATTTGAATTTCCTGCATCCTTTGTTCATCTCCTAAAGAATATATATATATATATATATATATATATATATATATATATATATATATATATATATATATATATCAAATTTAGCGTATGTCAAGTTAGGTCCTTTTACCTCTCAATCTATACATATAACAAAAGGCACTAAACAAGGATGTCCCATGTCACCAATTCTGTTTGCTCTGGCTATTGAAATATTGACAGATTCAATTTGTAACAATATAAAAATCAAAGGAATAGTTGTTTATGAACAATACAATTCTAAAGTAATACTATTTGCTGATGACATATTACTAACATTATCTAATACAAAAGAGACAGAAGATAGATATATTAATTGACAAATTTCACATGACTTCAGGACTCCATTTCAATAAATCAAAATCAAACTTTTTTATTTTTAAATAAAAAAAGAACTGCAGACTAAGGGGGATCACATCATAGGGAAACAAGAATCTACCTTAAAATATCTAGGAATTGAATTATGCAAGGATAATAATGAATTAGTCTCAAAAAACTACAATAATATCTGTGAAGACTGGTAGAGATGGGTGAAGGCTGCCAGCCTAGCCAGATAGAATTGTGCAGATAATTCTATCACTTGTAAATATGAATGTTGAACTTAAAACAATGTGGCAACATTGCCATCTGCTGTAACGAAAGCTAAGTCAAGCATTTTTGTCTGACTATCCAACTCAGCACTGCCTTATGCTCTCTTTTTGTAAGTAGTATGTTAGAACTGTGTTTTCTCCTAGAAGTAGCTAGGAATTAGAAGAGATCAGACTAAGTGTTTTTCTGTTATGTCAGAACTGTACTACTTAGGTTATATGTTCATAGGTGGGGACTAGGCTATCTGCCCGAAGGCATTTATAAGCCTAGCCAAAATGTGTTGGCTTTCACCGCCCCCTTTGATTAGTTCCCTGTGCCTCTGTCCAGCAGAGCCACTGAAGTGATCCCTGAAGTAAACTTTCTGTTTCCCATCCACTCGTCAAGGTTTCTTTTGAAGAGTGTTAATGAGGAGCTCTGCCTAATGTAGATTGGGATCTTGTTCCAAAGCATGGAAAGTCTCTGGGACAGGAATCTATCCCTCCAGCACGTCCTATTTATTGTTGTGGTAAGGTTTAGATCCCTAGAGAGTGTGGCTCGAGGGGATAAGGTTTTCTTTAGGTGGAGCATGTCCATTAATTCTGGGTTGGAAATGGCCTTGTATGTCAGGCAGAGCTCACCTCTGAGTAGGCAGTATGCAACCGAGTACAACTGCAGTTTCTTCAGTCGAGCTGCATAGGGCATCTGTTTGAGGCCATTGATCCTCTTGGTGAGGTACTTCTGTGGTCTTTCCAGCTGTTGCAGGTGTCTTGTAAGGTACATCCCAAATGGGGCATTGTACTCTAAGATGGGTCTGATGAGTGATGAGTAGAGGGGCACAATGAACTCTTTTGATCTGGATGCGAACCCTTTTGTGATTAGGTGGGCCACATAGAAGGATTTTCTAACCACTTTGGCAATGTGATTATCAAACGTGAGATTACTATCTACTTGGGTTCCCAGATCCCTTATTATGTCTTCCGTATTTAGGGGGCTACCACCTGTGTGGTAGTTTGCGGGTACTTTGTTTTTTCCAAAGGGGATGACTATGCACTTTTTGGCATTTAGCTTGAGGCCATGATTTTGACACCAGGTATCTATCTCAGTGAGACCCTTTTGGAGAATGTCTGTGTCAGCCGGAGAGCCAGTTATAGCCCCTAGTTTGCAGTCGTCTGTGAATTTGTCAGCCATAGTCCTCCTGTGCTTGCCTGTACCTCTGATAAGTATATGCCAAACAGGAGGGGTCCTAGAGCTGAGCCCTGGGGAATGCCACTTGTAACCGGTTTAGAGTCAGACCTAGCTCCTGCAACTCTCACCATGTGGGTTCTGTCTGTGAGCCAGTTGGCAACCCATCTTGTGATGTAGGGGTTTATGTTCAGGCTGGTGAGCTTGTCTATAATACCTGAATGGGGAATGGTGTTGAAGGCCTTAGCAAGGTCCAGGTAGGCTGTGTGTACCACCTTTCCCTCATCTATAGCCTTAGTAACTGTCTCAAAGATGTCCACCAGGTTTAGGAGGCATGATCTGCCCTTAACAAAGCCAAACTGGGTAGGGTCCAGTGTTTGGAGGTTCCCAATGTCTCTGTTAATGAGTTGCATGATGATGCGCTCCATAGCCTTGCAGACCAAGCTAGTCAGGCTTATAGGGCGATAGTTCCTGGGGTCTGTTGTGGCTCCACCTTTGTGGAGCGGAATAACCATTGCTGTGCACCACTCTATGAGTATGTAGCCTGTGGAGAGGCTGAGTTTGAACAGTGTGTTTAGGTGAGGGGTTAGTTCATCTTTGAACTCATGTAGGACGCAGCCTGGGACACCGTCTGGTCCCATTGATGCTGTGTTTTTGTCTTTGGAGAGCTACTGATATATTTTAAGTATTTCTGTGTGATCTCTGAACTTTTGACTAGCACTGTATAGTAGAAAGTATTGTCTTGTGGTTTTAATTATTTATTATTAAATATTTTAAAACCTTTTAACTGTGGTTGGTTTGTGTAGAGATAATTTAAGCTCTTTAGAGTACTTGTATGCCTTTGGTAAAACTGTACATAGCCACTCTAGTAAGCCTTGACTGTAGTCACACTTACCAATTGGATAATAATATTGCACAGTAATAATTGGACACCCTTTTAAGGGCCTTTGAGTAGCTGATAATTATTAGTGGGTGGCGGCAGCTGGTACTACCATATAGTCTGGGAAAAAGGGGCACAGTTGGAGAACCTGTGCCAGCCTTCCCCAGAAGTGTCTGTGTGGTTGTGTAAACTCTTATCCCAAAGTGTGTATGTGTCAGCTACCTGGGCAGGAACACGAAGCACTGATTGGACAGAGAGGGTGGTGGAAATTTTAGCTTGCCCACTAGGCTGAGATCTGGACCCTATAGCTGTGCCAGTGAGGAGTCTTATTGGGGACCTGGAGAGCAAGGGAGCGACCAGCCCTGGACTGACTGTAATCTCTGTGTGCTCTTAAGGGAAATTGCACTTTACTGTGTGTATTTGTTATCCTTTCCTCTCATATGAGATGTCCTCTCTGGTGTTAGTGGTGAGGATTGAGGCTCCTTGATTGCTGGGCCAGGGCACGGGTGTCACAGTATCATCAATACAATTAAAATCTCTGTGGAAAAATGGAACAAAATAATATTAACATTTGAAGATAGACTACAGTTAATAAAAATGGTTTTCCTGCCCAAGATCCTATATATAGCCTTGGCAATACAACTATTACCAGAAAGGAATATACTTAAAGAAATAAATTCATGCCTAATAAAATGTTTATGGTTTCCCAAAAGAAACAGAATAGCTTTAATACATCATATCAGACCATGGAAACAGGGAGGATTAAACTTTCCTGATATAGAAACATATATAAAAGCATCAATATCTAAAACAATCTCAGATTGGATAAGTCCAAATTACTCTGCAAATTGGAAAGAATTACTAATTGTAATATCAATAAATGAATTTGATTTACAAAAAAAGTTTCAAATAACAGATAAAAACAATTTGCCATGGCACATATTATGTATTAGCATGCAATATACCATAACTAAACCCACTAAAACTCGTATGATTAATTATTACATTCACTCATTTAGGAAAATTATTAATGCAAATATAGATTTAAAAATCTGGTTTGATCTTTTAACACCATTTGTAGTCACAAAGAACTTTCCACATAAAATATGAAGAGAAATTAATTCCTGGGAACAGAAAGGATTTGTTTGTTGGCTCCATTGTATCAAAGAACTAAATGTTTCAGATATGTAAGTAATAAAAACAACATACAAAATTCCACAACAGGACTGGCTAAGTTTACAGAGTATTCTATCATATTCCCAAGATTTAAGTAGAATAATTAACAATTCTTCATTTAAAGAAATACCTAAATTTACAAAATACATATATGAAATTATATCTAATGACTTTGACATGGGAAACAGTATTTCAAAATTTTACAAAATATTTATAAACTATAAAACAACACCCAAAACCTCATACTGGAAATATATAACAAAAGGACAGTCAATACAGTTAACTGAAGATATTAAAACAAATATCTTATTATCGATAAAATATACATCCTTTATACAATACTGGAAAGTTTTTAATTGTAAATGTTTGCACAGAGCATTCTTAACCCCAGACAGAATCAATAAAATTAGTTCTTCCATAAAAGGAATATGTTGGAGGTGTGAGCAAGTACACAATGCAGATTGGAATTTCATTTTCTTTGATTGTGTTAAAATTAAGCCATTTTGGAAAGGTATTAATAACGTTCTACAAGCTTTATTTAATGAATCATTTTATTTAACTAAAGCTTTTGTATTATTAAATGTGAACGAAGGTCCTCATTTGAATAGGTCAAACGTATCTAGTATGGACTATACTTGCAATTTCAAGGAAGTGTATAACAAGAAGATGGAATACAAACACAATACCAACTTTGGAAGATTTCTACAGCCTACTGAAGACTACAGCATTATTGGAAATTATAATTAAAGAACTAAGAATTTATCCAAAACCATTTATCAACAACTCTTGGGGAAAAGTCTTATCGTTGATTGACACTATACAGTAATTGATCAGCCACTCTGATAATGGATTGGACATACTTATAAAGTAATTGTATACATTAAGATCTGTTATAGTGTCAGGCTAATGTAAACAGTGTACATAGTTATTTAAGATGTTATGTATAAATACTATGGAATTTGTTCAAATATATTTGAAAGATAAAAAAAAAAATTTTGAGAAAAAAAAAAGTACTGTATGAGATAGATGGGGAAAATGCAACTAAATCAAGTATGTTTCTTTAGCTTTGCAGAGCGTACCTGATTTTCCTTGTATTTTCTCTGCTGTCATATGCACCTCTTGAGCTTTTATTTCAAGAAATGTGGAACAAAGCATAAATAAAGACTGATCGTTAATTTTGCTCATATAAGCTTAGAAATCTTCAAGAATAATTCTGCATTTTGCGAAGGAAAAGAAATCTGAAAATGAAATGCATGTTATTATTTAGTGACTTTGTACCTCTGATGTTTTGTTGGAAAATCCCAAATTTTATGACGAATAAAGTCCCTAAATAATGACACACTTTTCAGTTTCAGACTTTTTTCCTTCAGACTAATGCCTGTTTACTGTATACCAATAGAAAAAAAGTATGGCCACACAATGGTACTTTAGTGACTGGACCTTTTTCTATTGGTATATGTTTGATTTACAACAGGCACACTGATTGGGCTGTCCATTCACATTGCTCATTTTTGCATGTTAATGGACAGTTCATTGTATAATAGTTCTCATTTGATACTCAAACCCAAGCCCTCCTGCCATGTTGGGAGGGAGTCCCTAGCTGAAAGGAAAAAACTCTTAAGGTAAAGTGCAACACCGTCTGCTTAGAGGTTCTTGGTGGTTCAATGGAGGTGTTGCTAGCATAGTATGCTAGAAATTTTGGGTTCGAGTTTCAAATAAGCTCTAACATTTTCCTTTCACTTCTGCGATTTCAGAAAATGTTTGTTAATGCAGAGCTTGCTATTCTTGCAACTCACTTAAAATCTCTTTCTGATTTTTGTCTTTGTTTCTGATTCAGTATTTAAGAAGCTGAGAGTGAAGAGGGGAGTTGCAATAGGTTGCACTGCATGGTTCTTACAGCACCAACCTAATATACATTTCTAGGCCATTATTTATGAATGTATACTTTTACTTGATTTCCTGCAAATATCTAAAGTATAGAGTCATACAAGTGTGTGTGTGTGTGTGTGTGTGTGTGTGTGTGTGTGTGTGTGTGTGTGTGTGTGTGGTATCATTGTAATTGTAGTTGGTTCTTCAATTTATGACTTTCTGGTAAAATGTTATGGACTGCACTTGCAAAACAATGACAAACATGAGTTTTAGGTTTTATACTCTTCAGAAAAGGCATGCTAACACAAAATTTTCATTGTTAGCAATGTTAAGAGCAATATCTAAAATTTGTTCATCATTTTGAATGTTTGATTCTTGAGCTAAGAGGATGGGAGAGCATGGGTCTGTAATGCATTGCACTTTATTTTCCTCAGCAGTGAGGTGAAATACACTTCTAAGTCATTTCTTCTGTGTTTGTTCATTCATTTGATTGCAAGCAAACATCTGATTTGTACACAGATATACAAGGTGCTGTGACTGATTATCACACCTGTGTGTGTCTATGGGTTCTTACACCCCAGAGCCGTTATCGTATAAAGGAAAGAAATTATTGTCGTAAGCAGGAGCATCGTGATATGAACCATGTCCTTTAGGTATGGTCATTGATTTCATTGTTTTGTTGACAACTGACATTGTTTTTATTATTTGACTGTGAATAAACTGGAATACATTACTAATTTAGCATTTTTTCAGACACATGGATGTGAAATGCACTGTTCTTAGGCTACAGCAGTTTGCTTAGCACTTAGTGCAGATGAGTAATGCTATAAGATGTTAATGGGCTGCTTCTTGTATTGCAGGGTTTGATTCCCTCAACCTTCATTTGTCTTCTGTGTGGCTTAAGTCCCTTCATGAGACAGTGCTCTTAGACTGTTCTGAAAACGGACATGGATCCATTTTTCTGTCCCTGGCAAATAGCAAATGTTTTAGTTCCACATTTGTCTTTTAAATTCTTGCACCTATCACATCGCTGCTAATTAGTGCTTCATAAATCATGCACCACTTCTAAAAATATCACCCAAATGTACATATACAGCTGAATAGTCTTTTAAGGGACAGGGGTAAGCCAAAATTAACTTCTGCAAAAAAATCTCTTTTGATGAGATTAAAAAACAAAATTGTCTCTGCTGTCAATCCACTGTTATGATCCAAAAATAGTTGACAAAATGTATATAATGCATGCCATAAGTATAAAAATCCTTGACTGCAGAGATGGTTTTGTTCTTTAATCTCATTGTCAAAACAAATTTTTTGTAGAGGTTAATTTTGATTTACCCATGTCACTTAATAGACTTTTCAGTTGTATATGTGAATTTGGGTGATATTTTTAGAAGTGGTGCATGATTTATGGCAAAAATTCTGTTGAATATAAAATAATCAGACAGAACAATACCTAAAAACAGGGTGAAAAACAGTGTAAGGAAAAGATTAAAAAAGTAAGGCTGTAGAGTACACTGACAGATTCATACATGGGGAGCCTTTGACAAGTACATAAGAGATTGTGGCAGCATAATACAATACTAGGATTTTCAAAGTATATATATGAACTTCCTTCTGTACACAAAACCACAGCCGTATCATGGTTAAATGTAACCCTAGGTAGGCTACTGGACTGCATCCCCCACCCCACCATACCAGTATCCCATTATTTGTCTTTCTCCTAAGTTACCATAAAACACTATTAAAACCTATTGATGTGTATGTTGTTTTCTTCTTTACGTTTTACACTGACCACAGAGCTTTGGATTTAGTTTAAAACATATTTCAAATTTTACAGCAAAATAACTTCACTTGTCCTGTAAGAATGTTAAACAAAAGTAAATACATTTAAAATTAAAAAGCATCACAGTAGCAAACAACATATAGCTGTATAAGCAATGACCCATACTATCATACTGTTTTTGAATTCTTCTCAACTCCAGTTTAACAATCTTCTTCTCTATGTCAGAAATGCAAGTAGAAGAAATATGGTTAGAGTACTATTATATGATGACATTATTTAAAAATGTAAGATTATTTTTAAACAACTCCACTGTATAGTACTTATAATCTCAACCTGACCATTGATGATTGTGGATTTAGCCATTCCTGCTGAAATTTACACAGCTGGTCACAGTAAATTGTGCAAATAATTGTTAAATTCACCATCCTGGTATAATAGTCATGGAATATATTAAACGAAAACTACTTTGTTCACTGTGATTGTTGATCTGCTAATCTGCTGTCTTCATATGCGTATATATATCAAACATATGACTGTAGATTATTCCTCTTACCTAATCACCTGTTGGTGGTACAAGAGTATCTTCTGCTATTTATAATCCCTTCCTCTATTCACCTTTTAAGGCTTCTGTAGAAGATGGAGCTTCTTTCACTGCTGCCCTTTACACCATCCTTCTCTTATTACCCATTCAGTCCCCAGTGATAGCAGCAGCCTTGTGAACCATTCACCTTTTCAGCTTTATAGGGAAACAGGAGCTTATCATCCTAGTTACCTTTTCAACCTCCTAGTAGCACAGGGAAGTTTATTCATTTTAACTTTAACGGTATCTGGTGGCAAAAGGAACATTTCATTCACCTTCTGTCAACAGGAGCACTGTACTCTGTTGAAAGATTTAGCCTGCTGGTGACAAAAGGGTGCTATCCCAGCTACTTTTAAAACTTCTGTTGCAGTAGCAGCTTCATATACTAGTTTTGTATTTCTCTGCTAAGCTGTTAGATAATACCAGCTTGATTCACCCATTCAAATATTGGGCCACAAGAAATTTTATAGTGCTTGCCATGCCAAAATCCTGATAACAGCACTATCTTCTAGCTAAGCAACATCCTGATAACAGCACTATCATCTAGCTGAGGAACATCCTGATAACAGCACTATCATCTAGCTAAGCACATTAAGAACTTTTATACTACTTAGCTGGTCAACCTCCTGGTGACAGCAGTGTCACCTAAACTCAGTCTGTGCCTCACTTCTTATCTGTATTCATACTTTTTTCAGTCATTCCTTCATTACATCATGTCCTCACATCACAGATAATATGCCCATCGATACTCTACTTAACAGCAGTGCTTCAAATGCCAGGCAGTTCTTCTTCTTTTGCCTTTTCCCGGTTAGGGGTCGCCACAGCGGATTACCTGTCTGCTCATGATTGCCAGTGGAGTTTTACGGTGTCGAGTTGTCAGCCTGGTGCCCAACCTTCCACAGAAGGCACTCACATGCACGCAGTCACGCCTAGGGCCAATTTAGGGTGTTCAAGCCACCTATAGTATGTCTTTAGGATGTGGGAGGAAACCAGAGCACCCGGAGGAAACCCACGCAACCACAGGGAGGACATGCAGACTCCGCAAGACTCCGCACAGAAGGCACCCCAGCCAAGGATCGAACTGGAGAACCTCTTGCTGTGAGGCAGCAATGCTAACAGCTGTATTACCATGGCCGCCCTTCAAATGTCAGGCACTATACCTCAATAATGGTGGCAGGTGTCTGCCAGACTGTAGAACTTGCTACATTTATAGATATCAGTCAAGTATTTGCTTTGACTTTTGTCTCTCTCCCTGAGTTTGGACATTTTAACATTGTTTAACATTGAACTGTGGCTGATGGACAATGTACTGGCATGTTTTTGTGTCCCTACCAGTGTTATACTATCCAATGGGGGGTGAATGATGGTGAGCAGGGATGTGTAGTTCATAGTCTATGGTCCATAATCCATAGTCTGTTTTCTGTGACTACTCTGGTCATAGAAGAATTGGAAAATGGATCAGTGGAGCAATGTAGTGAAAGGGGAACTTGTCCTGGAGAATGGAAAGCTTTGCTTGCTTACCAATGTAATTTGTATTTGTTTCTTAGAAGCTGTTTACCATCTGGTATGGAGGAAAAGAAAGCAGAGACATTCATTAATTTAATAAAAGTGGTTCCAGCCCAGAAGTTAGTAGTTTATAGGCCATTTTGGGCTAATTTCTATCTCTTCCATTTCCCTGCTGTAAAAACCATGTTTGCACAGTTTTGCACGCCCGGGCAGCGCCGGTTAGCTAGGGCTAAATTTATCCCGGCTTCACCAAGTCTCCTCTTCAGTTTTTCCCTTGAAAGTAGTCTAACTCACAACCTAAGCACTTAAAAAGCATCCTACAGTCCAGCACTTGCTCAGACCTAATAGCAAGCACTAATATACCCCAACGCTTGATTGCCCAGCAGGGCAAGGCTCATTATTCACCCCTCACCAACCAAGCAACTAAGCAGCTCACCCTACTATTTAGGCATGACCAAAAGGCAATTTCAGGTTTACTCTCCAGTCCAGCTGGTGAACCTGGGTATCCTGAGGCAGTGTTACAACTGCCTCATGTACACAGACAACCCTCTCATCCTACCACAAAACATTAACATATAGGAGAGATGCAATTATACAGCCAAACTGGAGGCTAAGGTCTCTCCACCCAAGACTGGAACAGGCAGTCATGAGGAGAAGGTTAACACTTGCACCACACCTCCAGCCTCACATAGACATACTAAACCAGCACTGTCAAAAAATACACATAAATACACTAAATCATACTCGGAGGCTCTAAATAAAAACCTGCAAAAGCATCACAGACCTCCAAAGCAGACACCCAAATACCTGCACCTCCTGTCACAAACCAGACAACACATAAAACACAAAATCAGTGTGCTGCACAATCACAGTCCTTAAGGCGAAATGACATACCTAACACACTAGTAATAAGCGACTCTATAGTCAGGCACACTGACGTCCCACTCACTAGGCTGGACAAGGAGAAGGTTACTGTTAGCTGCCTGTTGGGAGCCAGAATCCACCACATAACGCAAGCACTCAGGTCACGCCAGAACAAGTACAAATATGACTCTGTCATTGTTCATGTTGATGTGAATGACCTGAAACATACCTCCCTGGACTACATATAAAGAGACATGGAAGAGCTCTCTGATCAGGTAGTCCAGGTAGGTATGACCCTGACCCTGAGTAGCATCCTGCCCTCACCAAGAATGATACCGCGGTATAAAGAAAAAATGATCAATTTCAACAATTGGCTAAGCTTTTGGTGTCATTCAAAGGGGATCCAGTGTCTGTCAGCCTGGGACAACATGCTCGACAAGCCTCGTTGCTTTGGAAGAGACAGCTTGCACCTGTCACCCCTAGGCTTTTGAATACTGGTCAAGGCACTTGCTGCCCCCATAGTGCCTTTTTTAGGCAAGGCCCAAAAGTCAAACCCACCTGCAGAGACAGCACAAATAAAAAAATGAGGGTTATGCTACTCAACGCCAGGAGTTTAAATCTCAAAATGCATGCGCTCGAAGCACTCCTCAGTATGGAGAATGTCAGCATCTGTGCAGTAACTGAAACTTGGTTCAAGGCTCCACAGAGTACCCCAGCACTACCAGGCTACAACTCATACCACACATTTCGGCCACAGAACATGGACCAAAACACAAAAGGAGGGGGTGTATCCATATTCATCAAGGATACCTACACCTCCAGATTAGTGGCACAGCATGATACCTCCGAGATCATCCATGTGCAACTAACATCAGGCAAATCTGCAATGCAAATTGTGGCCTGCTACAGATCACCCTCCATGACCCAGGACCACCACTCTGCCTTTCTGGAGACACTGGAAAACATGAAGGTCCTACCAAACACCCTGCTATTGGGAAATTTCAATTACCCTACCATTAACTGGGAAAACTACTCAAGTGAAAACTCCCAGGTCCAGTGCTTCCAGGAATTTATCAACTCAAATGCCCTGGATCAGCTGGTAAACTCCCCTACCAGAGGTGAAAACATATTGGACCTGGTCATCACCAACATGGACGACAGGTGTTCCACACTGGAGGTCAACCCGTCACTGGTTAGATCAGACCATAAACTAAAAACTCTGGATGTCCACACCACACCACCACCTCCAACCCAAGGAAACCACAGTGAAAAACTTTTCTATAGCAAATTTCACCTTACTTAAGACAGAGGTGGTAAGTTTCACAGCCCCACTCTAAAGGATAACAGTGTCCAAGATGCAGGAACCTTTACAAATGCACTCTATGAGCACCTACAAGGATGCATGGATCGTGCTCTCCCTAGCAAAACCAAGACTCACTCCCCTAAGAGAAGGAAACCAGTCTGGTGGACCTCTGCCATAAACAGGCTATACAACAGAAGGAGGAAACTAGTTCAGAAAAAAAGCAAATCCCAAGAAGGAAAGACATCCCTGATCAGTATCAATAAGAAACTAAGGTCCCTCATAAAATCCTCCAAGGCTAACTTCAAAAGAAAAATAGCCAAGGATTTGAAAGATAACCACAAAGCCTTCTTTAGCTATGTCAAGAATCTAAGTGGCAACTCACAGATATGTTCTGAGCTAGTGCAAAATAGCACAAAATATACTGAACCCACTGATATTGCCAACATCCTGGCAGATAGATTCAGTGCAAACTTCACCCCCCTCTCACCCTGAAAAGGGCCCACAACAATACCGGAAAAGTGTAGTGTCCCGGAAATCACAGACGCACTGGTGAAAGCAGCCCTTTCAAAAGCCAAAAGCACAGCGTCAATGGGGCCAGATGGTGTCCCAAGCTGCGTCTTGCACGAACTACAGAATGAACTAACCCCCCACCTAAACACACTGTTCAACCTCAGCCTCTCCACAGGCTACATGCCCATAGAATGGTGCACAGCAACGGTTATTCTGCTCCACAAAGGAGGGGCCACAACTGACCCTGGTAACTATCGCCGCATAAGCATGACTAGCCTGGTCTGCAAGGCTATGGAGCACATCATCATGGAACTCATTAAGAAAGACATTGGGAACCTCCAAACACTTGACCCGACCCAGTTCGGCTTTGTTAAGGGCAGATCATGCCTACTAAACCTGGTTGACTTCTTCGAGACAGTCACCAGGGCCATAGATGAGGGGAAGGTAGTTCACACAGCCTACCTTGACCTCGCCAAGGCTTTTGACACCATCCCCTACTCAGGAATTATAGAAAAACTCACCAGCCTGAACATAAACCCCTACATCACGAGATGGGTTTCCAACTGGCTTACAGACAGAACTCACACGGTAAGAATAGCGGGCTTCAGGTCCGACTCTAAACCAGGCACAAGTGGTGTCCTACAAGGCACGGTCCCGAGACACCTACTGTTCGGCATATACTTCTCAGAAGTTCAGGCAAACACAGGAGGACTATGGCTAACCAAGTTCGCCGATGACTGCAAACTGGGAGCCATAATTGGCTCTCTGGCTGACACGGACATTCTCCAAAAGGGCTTTACTGAGACGGACACCTGGTGTCAAAGTTATGGTCTCAAGCTAAATGCCAAAAAATGCATAGTCATCCCGTTTGGGAAAAACAAAACACCCATGAATTACCACATAGGTGGCAGCCCCCTTAATACAGAAGAGGTAATAAGAGATCTGGGGACCCAGGTAGATAGTAATCTCTCCTTTGACAATCATATTGTCAAAGTAGTTAGGAAATCCTTCTATGTAGCCCATCTAATTACTAAAGGGTTCACATCTAGAAATAAAGAGGTTATAGTGCCCCTCTACTCATCACTCATCAGACCCATCATAGAGTACAATGCCCCATTTGGGATGTACCTCACAAGACACTTCTAACAGCTGAAAGGACTACAAAAGTACCTCACCAAGAGGATTACTGGCCTCAAACATATGTCCTATGCAGCCCGACTGGAAAAACTCCAGCTGTACTCAGTCGCATATCGCTTACTCAGAGGTGATCTCTGCCTGACTTACAAAGCCATGTCCAACTCAGAATTGATGGACATGCTCCACCTAAAGAAATCCAAGTCACTGCGAGCCACTCGCCACAACAATAAATAGAACATGCTGGAGGGATAGATTCCTGTCACAGAGACTCCCCATGCTTTGGAACAAAATTCCTAACTATATTAGGCAGAGCCCCTCACTAACACTTTTCAAGAGAAACCTTGACGAGTGGATGGGTAACAGAAAATACACCCCTGAGATCACTTCATTGGCTCTTCTTGACAGAGGCTCAGTTAATTAATCAATGGGGCGGCGAAAGCTGACACACTCTGGCTAGGCTTATAAATGCCCTCAGGCATATAGCCTAGTACCTACCTATAAACCTATGAACCTTTAATAAATTTTTACATTTGTTTTTAGGCCACAATATTGTGGGAGTGTGGTATGTGAACTTTTTTGAACTTCTTGAACTAGCTGCGTTGTATTTGATGAGTCTGAAACATCTAATATATGAACGGTATTGTTTCAGTTAGTCATTTTTAATTAAGATACCTTTTCATTTTTTGACTTAGATGCACCTGCCAAAATACAATGGTTAATTTTTGAATGTCTGAGAGAACTTATTGTGTGGTCTTACCAGCATTTAATAAGATGGGATATTGTTTTGTAGTTATTTTGGTTAACAGCTTTTACAATTAATGGATGGGTAGTACCAATCTGTATTTAAGTGTTGTTACTGTTTACTATAACATTGTATTGTTTTCAGCAACAATTTTTAGTACTGTTAATGTTTTAAAAGGAGTGCTTAGTGAAATTTATACTTACCAAATTACTGCACCTTCACAGTTATTATTATTGGATTATATCATTGTTGTATATTTATCTGAGTGGTAACATGATGTAATGTGCTGAGGAAATAAACATTTTAATAAGCCTCAACCTGAACTTGAACTTCTTACCTTCAAATCTTGCTTCCTAACAATGTAACTGATTATCTCTTATAAGTAACTGGACAACAGGTTCACACACAAATCTTACAATTACAAAATCAAGTGGTGATCCTATATTATTTGAAAAACTTCTAACTAAACTGTACCTCTGTCTACCAAAATTCAGGACCACTGCCCTCTCAACTGGCAGGGCATAAGTATCTTTAATACCATAACAGATAAAGACTTAAAAATTGCATTAATTAAAAGTAGTAATATCAACAGTAAATGGTTCAGACTCAAAGCCTGGACACTTGTATAAAATATTCCATCTTTGCACTAACTAGATTTTGCTCAGATTACAATCACAGCAATTATTCCATGAGCAGATAACTAATCAAAAATAATATTTCATTCATTATAGTTCAAATAGCTTGAGACAATCCAATAAATTAATTTGAGTTCAAGTCCACCTTGGGGATGGAAATGAACTCTGTTGAATGTTTTTAATTTATATCCCTCACCCTTCCTCAACCACTGTGTTGGAAGATGTAATCCCTTCTTCAACAAGTGTGCTGGAAGAGGTAATAAACAGTATGCACCCATTTAGCTTCCTTAAAAATACATGTGTAGTTGGCTACTTTAATATTAATGTTATAGGTTTAAACAGATGGCACAAGCTAAAAGCATAGTGCAGCTAGTAAATTATCTAACAACCTCTAACCCTGCAACAGATACCAGTCTTTCAACCTAATGTTAACAAAAAGTTGAGGATGTGCCTAATAATTTCATTGAACACTGCCCTGAAAATTTACAGTGGTCATTCAACCCCCCTCCCAAAAGCAAACTTATTGACTGATGCATCTCAGAAAGAAAAAAAATCAAATCTTCTCACTGTCCTGGACACCTTAGAATGGACTTCTGTTTACCTTCAACCACATACAGTATTGTACTGCCTTAGTTCATTAACCAGCCTTCTGTACTGTAGGGTTTTCTTTTTCTTATCATTCATAGATGACCTAGGCATAAATCTGTCTGTCTTACCTCAGACCTGGTGAGATAGAGGAATCTTGCTTGGAAGAAATTGAAAGCTAGGTAGTCTTAACATCTGCTTTATCATATAAAATTGGATATAGGTAGATATTTAGAATGCTACCAATGCAGCTAATGCAACAGACCATAGAAATAGACAAATAGCACTTCTAATCTCATCTAGTTTTGGGATACAACCAAATACCTATCAATTCATATTACAGATTCTGTTGCATTTAATTTGTCTGTCTGAAAGTCTGAATTCTAAATATAATGTATCAGTTTTCTTCTTTGTTTTTCTTATTAAGTAATAAGTCAAATACCTTGCCATTAAAAATAAACAACACATAAGTACCTCCTGCCGGACGTCAACCTTACATTTTATGCCAAAGAAAATTTCCATCAAAGAAAGCAAAGATCTCTTAAATAAGATAGACAAAAAATCACGTTCTAGCCTTCTCATGAATGGTAACTCTGCTAATTGCTAAACCACTTGTATGTATCTATAACATTTACTAACTTTCAGTGCCATACCAAGTTTGGGTAAATCTCCTTTCATAGTACCACTTCCCAAACTGCCTTCACCTTCTTCCCATCTTTAGACCACTGACAAACCTTTCCCTCTTCATAAACAATCTTTAAAAAATAATAAAGAAGCATCCCTCAACTATATAAATAATTATGGATTAAATGTGGTGAGCAATATGGTATTTGCAAATAATTCAGTACTATTACTCCCTTATACTTGTAAACTAACTCTGTTTACTGCATTGTATACAAAAGGACTACTCTCTGTGGTGACGAGGAGCGGCTTGTGGTACTGGACTGCTGGGGCTTAGGTGAGCATCAAAGAAGATGACCAGAAGTCATTGAGGTTTTAACCACACAAATATTGCTTGAAAATGGACTGTTAGGGTCAGCCGCTTGTCATGTAATCTGTGTACATGATACATCTGCTGACATAACTGTATAAATAAGGGAAACCATTGAAGTTCCTTTACCGCACTTTAAGTCCACTCTGCAGTTAGAATCGGACTCACAGAGAAATTTATTTTTTTGGTACTATGAGTGGAAAAATGCTTGCACTTGTTAAATAACTTACTTGATAATTATTATCAGTCAGTCAGCAGAAACTTATGTATTTCATTTCCTGTCAGTCAACCAGATAAACTTGACTTTATGCATTTTTTTCCTAGCAGGGTCAAGCAGATACTAGTAGGTTGGCAGTGTGTTTGGAGGGCTGTTGATGGATACCTTTTTTAATATAATATACAGGCAGGGTTAACCAGATATTAAAGAGGCAGTGTGTTTTGGAGGCTGCTTTACTGTGGATGTCTTTTTTTTCTAATAGAGTCAAACAGATACTAGGTATGCAGTGTATTTTGGAGGCTACTTGTAGATGAAATGTTTGTTTTTCTTAACCTAATCTTTTTGTATGGTCAGTCAAGATAGATTAGGATGGTGTGTGGATGTTTTGTTGAAACTCTAACCTTGCATAACTAAAGTGTGTATGAGTGAACTGAAGTAAGATCAACTGCAAGCCCTTGACTCTGTGGTGCTAAAGAAATACAGTAATATAACCATTGTCTTCTCTCTTCATTATTTTAAACCTTGTAGGCTTAAAGCAGATACTGTGGCTAGGAAATCAGGCTGGGGACTATGCCTAGTATGTGTGAATGAATTGACTGGCCTTATTGTTGTACTTCTGAGTTGTTTTGCAAGAGTAGCATGCATTTGAATGAAGTAAGATTGACACAAGCTCTGAACTCTGGTAGTTTATTTAAAAAAAAAATGACATATATTAATAACAGTCTTATCTTTTATCCTTTTTTTTATTTTTTAACCTCACAAGATCAGGTCAGATAATGTGGGTGTGGTGGGCAATAGAGATAGAGGCTATATGTGAATGAAGCAACTGGCCCTGCTATTTACTGTTGTAATTCCAGCTTTGCAAGACTATAATAGTTGTCTGTACTTTCAGATGAATGTAATCTAATTATCAAATGTATGATTCATTCTTCAAGTATGTTATTTCGTGTTTGTTCATGTATATACTAAATGTCTGCTTAAAAATGCCTGTAGTATGTTAGAGCTTTTCTCCCCAGACATATGTTGAAAAGAGTTTTTTGACTAAAGACAGTTGGACAAACCTGGGTAAATAAAAGTAAAATAAATAAAATGAAATGTGTATTTGTGTAAGGCACGCATAAGTTGTGACTAATGTTTCTATCAACTAAATGAAATTAATGCAAGTATGTAACCCAACTGTTACTATTATTTCTACTTTAATCCTGGCAGGGTTAAAGCGGGTCTACTTTAATTAACCGAAAGCTGATTCCAGCGAATGCAAATCCATCGACACATATACATCGAACTGCGAAATAATCAAACTCACAAAACCGCAACATTACTGTGAAATTCGAAATGTGGAAGTGTTTTGGTTGGCCCGTCTGAGCTACAGATCCGTAAGGTAAGTGTGCGATAGTTATGGACATTAGGGTTAGGATTAGGGTGCGTGCTAAGGTAAGTGCATACATAGGTAATGTAATATGGGTAATGTATGTAAAGTTTAGTGTAGGGTTTGAAGTAGGGGTTTGGTTAGTGTATGTGTGTGGTTTATTTATTTTGTTTGGGTAAAGCTCTGTAGGGTAAGTGTGCGGTAGTTACGAACCTTAGAGTTAGGGAGGGGTTAAGGAGAGTGCATAGATAGTGGTGTATGTGGGGTTTAGTGTAGGGTTAGAAGTAGGGTTTTGGTTGATGTATGTTTGTGGTTTATTTATTTTGTTTGGGTGGGTAGTGTGTTTTGGGCGGTAGGGTTGGCTGAGTATGACAATTCGGTATTTTGAGTTTCGCAGTTTTATGAGTTCACTTATTTCACGGTTCGATGTATATGTGTCGATGGATTTGCATTCGCTGGAATCAGCTTTCAGTTAATTAAAGTAGACCTGGTTAAAGCAGATACTTTTATTCAGTAATGGGGGGGGGGGCTGTTTGTTTGTGAATGAAATGAGTTGACTGGCCCAAATGTTTACTATTATAATTCTGGCTTTGCAAGATTAATGTGTATTTTGGTAACGTCAACTGTTGTACACATCAGTGTCAGTGTCTCTGAGAACCACTGGCACATTAGGCATTGGGGTGACCTTGAATTGTGAATAATACATTTAGATAGTACAATGGAATTTCCAAATCTCCTTACTTTTCACTTGGCATTGTACAAAATGCAGATTACCTGATACACTACAATGTATGATTACTACATCATGTGTGCTCATAATAGTTTCATATATTTGTGGTCACCCATCCATTGATCTAGGCTGCATTTGAAGAGGGTCAGGGAGGGGCTCTGTTTCACATGAATTGGAAACTTGTTCCAGAGAAGTGGCAGTCTTTGGAAGATGTATCTATCGCCCCTGTGTGACCTGTTCATGTCAGAGGCTAAGGTAAGATCCCTGGAGTAAGTGATCCTGCTGAGGTTTGATTTACAAATGTGTAGCATTTCCATCAGGGCCAGGTCTGAGACTGTGCTGTAAGCCAGGCACAGATTGTGCCTTAGCAAGCTGTATAAGACAGAATACAGTGACAGGGCTTTCAGTATTTCCACGTAAAGACTTGTTTTGTCTACCTTGTCATTTCTTAGTGAGAAACCTCTGTGGTTTCTCCAGTTGTTGCAGGTGCCTGATGATGTATATGCAAAAGGGAGCGCTGTACTCAATTATTGGTCTGTTGAGGGCCAAGTACAATGGAATTATTGCATCCTTAGATCAAGGTGTGATGCCTTTACTTATAAGATGTGCCACATGGAAGGAATTCCTTACTACTGTGGATACGTGGTGGTCAAAGTTCAGATTGCTATTGACCTGAGTACCCAGATCATGTACCACTAGGTCTACACTTAGGGGGTGGTGCTGTCTATAATGCAATTAGCAGGCATGCCCAGCTTTCCCAAGGGGAATAATAATACATTTTTTTTGCATTTAGCTTCAGTCTGTGGCTTTGGCACTAATCATTTCTCTGTGTTAACCCTGCCTGCAGTATGCTAACATTGTTGCGGGACTAAATGATTGCTCCCAATTTCAATTGTCAGTGAACTTGATCAGCCATAGGCTGTCCAAGTTTGCCTGGACTTCTGAGAAGTAAATTCCAAACAGTAAAGGGCCCAGCACACAACCCTGTGGCACGCCACTGGTGACTGGTCTTTTGCTAGAGTTGAAGTCACCCACTTTGACAGTATGTGTCCTGTCAGTGAGCCAGTGGGCTGCCTATCTGGTAATGTAGGGGTTAATTCCTAATTGGTTGAGTTTTTCTATAATACCCGAGTGGGGGATTGTGTCAGCGCCTTGGCTAGATCAAGATAGGTGGTTTGCACTGACTTTCCCTCGGCCAAGGCCCTGGTGACTTTCTCCAAGAAGTCAACCATGTTTAATGGAAATTATCTACCTTTAATGAATCTGAACTAGTATGAGTCCAGAGTTTGGAGATTATCTATGGCCTTGTTAATAAGGTCCATATTGATTCTTTCCATGGCCTTGTAGATGCGGCTAGTCAAGCTTATGGGCCTATAATTCCCAGGGTCGGTTGATGGTCCCGCTTTGTGCGGAAGATTTACTGTTGCTGTCCTCCATTCAGCCTGAACGTAGCCAGTTCTCAATCTGTTATTAAACAGGGATCCAAGTGGGTCTGCTAGGTCATGTTTTAAGTTGTTTAAAAGGCAACTTGGGATGTTGTCTGGTCCCATTGATGCAGTGTTTTTGACCTTGGAGAGAGCCTAGATGACCTGCTCTCTACAGATAATATGCTGAGTAAAGGTGGCAGGTATACTTTGGGGTATGACTGGAGAGGACAGGAGGGTGAAGTTTCCTCCAAATCTGTCAGCTTGCAGGTTGGCTATTATCTCCAGTTGAGTATGGCACAATGAGTTCAGCACATAGCTGGGTATTCCCTTTTAGATTATGGATGTAGTTAAAGAATGCATTGTAATTATTCTGCTATTTTTACTTCATAATTAGCTTTGGAGGACTTAATGAAATCTCTAATTTGTTTATGCTAAAGAGGGATTTCCTTCTTTGCTAAGCCAGGTCCCGCATTAGTTTCTTTCTTTTGTTGTATAGTCTTTTTATACTAGGGATCCACCAGTTTTTTCAGGAAGACATGGTTTTAATCTGGCCAGGTACAGCCAGTTCTATACAACTGCTTAAGTGGTTATACAGGGCATTCATGTACACCTCTGCATAGAAGTCTGTGTTATCAGCATTTAAGGGAGCTTTGAAAGTTCTTATACCATCACTTAATAGGAGGTAATTTGTTTTAGAAAAATTCTTATGCATTTTGAGCTCAATGGAGTATCTGGTCTTATAATAACATTGAATGAGACTGATTTATGGCTCGATCTTAACAGGGAGGACATAACACGGGTAGGGGTGCAGTGTTCCCCCACGTTTTCCCAGGCTGACAGATATTGAATCCCCTTGGAGTGACACCAGAAGCTATGCCAGTTGTTAAAGTCAATCATTTTTTGTTTATACTGACATATCTTCCTTGGAGAAAGTAGAATGCTGCTTAAGGCTAGGCTTATACTTGCTTGTGACATACAGTCTGAGAGCTTAGTCACGTCTCTCTTCAAATAGTCCATTGAGGTATGTCTCAAATCATTCACACCCACACGGACTATGATTGAGTCATACCAATACTTGTGGTTGAGTGACTTGACAGACCCTGGAACCTAATGGGCAGCTAACCAGAACCCACTCCTTATCCAGCCTGGTGAGGGGAACATCAGTGTCTCACAGTGGAGTTCTGTGACCAATACATTAGGTTTTGTGGTGTTACTCCTTATGGGCTTATTTGGTTAGACACTGGTATGTGTGGTGTTATGTGTTCATAGGTTCATAGGTTGGTACTAGGCTATCGGCCCTAGGGCCTATACAAGCCTAGCTATAACAATTCCCTGGATATTTCTTCCCACAATATTTACTTCTCTGGACCCCTGTCTAGCAGGGCAACTGACATGATCCCCGGGGTGAATTTCCTATCTCCCATCCAATCATCAAGGTTCCTTTTGAAGAGGGCCAAGGAGGCGCTCTGCTTGACATGTATGCGCAGTCTATTCCAGAGTATGGGGAGTCTCTGGGTCAGGAACCTATCCCTCCAGCATGTTTTGTTCATTGTGATGACAAGGTTTAGATCCCTGGAGTGTGTGGCTCTAAGGGATTGGGATTTCTTTAAATGGAGCATGTCCAAAAGCTCAGGGTTTGACATGGCCTTGTATGTTAAGCAGAGCAGTTGTAGTTGTTTTTTTGCATCATTATGTGTGTAAGTGGTTTACTAGTGAGTACTCCACATATCTTGGTTTATGTGTCATGTCCTTATTTAGTGTAGGTGCTGACAACCTGTTTGGCATTCAGTTTGTCCTTATGTGAGATTCTTGCCTCCAGTTTCATACTGTAACTACATATGTTACATAAAGTATTTGCTTCAGGAGTAAGTGGTTGTCAGTATACATGAGATACCTGTCAGGCTGGCCAGAGAGATGATGTGAAATTGCCTATCCATGACAGCAGTCTCTTACTGTATGTTTTATTAGGGAAGGTAACAGGTTAATTTGGCAGAACTGTCCTGGTAGCACCAAGACTACAAGAGGGACCTATACTTGTGTAGGCTAAGGTTGATCAAGTGCACAACTGAGTTGCTCCTAGAGCAGAAGAAAAGCTTGGAAGGGTTTCACTGACAACTGTTTAGGGAAAAACTGAGTTTCTAGGCTTTTGCTTTTATACAAGGGCACTGCTAACCACTGCTGAGTAAAGAGCAGCACCACACAAATGTGAGGCGTAAATATGAATAAACAGAAACAAGTTTTAAGCTACACTAAGCCTTCCACCAGCAATCCCCAACTCAGACAGGTTAGATCACCACAATTCTG